>NC_045544.1:63378146-63682789 GCF_009769535.1 Thamnophis elegans
TAAAATATACATAAGCAAAGTCCCCAACTTCCTTCCTGTCCATGGGTGTCTGCAGGGTGATGCAAATGGGGGCAAATGACAATATATGCCTGCCTGATGATGTAATCAAACAAATACTGCAATGCATGAATTTTCATCAAATGGTCTGATGCAAGTATGTCATTCCAGAGTTTGTGTGATGGATATCAAAGCAGACATGCCATCATTTGGCACTATCATGGTTATGGATGTTGCTGTTTCTGCCCTCATTTACTTGTCATGTGGATTTCCTAGTCCCTCCCTAATTCCTCTCTAAAGGAATTAGGGAGGGACAATAGACTTACCCATGGGAAATTCCAACTAGAACAAATCATAAACAACAGTGGGGCATGTTGCAGGTGTCATAAAAAATGTTCACAGGTGCAAGTCATATTCCTGCTCTAGATGGTCCAATGGAGACCTCAGGATAAATTTGGATTTTACTAAGTCCATTATAAATTGACTCAATGACCTAGGCAAATCATTAGTTATTCTTACACATACATTAAAAACAAAATCTGTTCCCAATATGAATCAGAGCAGTCCTGCATCCAATCCAGACTTTAGAAAGCACTTCAGCAGAATATACCACACTTTCAAAACTGCTTTCTCAAGTGCACACTTTAAGTACGTGTCTTTTTTTTTAACGTACACACTCGAAACCTATAAATTATGAAGCATTTCCTTGTTCCTCCCCCAAAAACCTCAGTCTCATTTAGACAATGAGTTTACCAACGATTCATTGACTTGTTTCAAATAACTATTGTGAGGATAAATAAGATAAGGGGACACGGTCACTGTACTCTGTACTTAAAGGACAAAATGCTTTTTACAAACACACACACACACACACACACACACACACAGTCAGTCATTGAACTCTAAACTTGATTTCATAAGCAGGGACAAACAATAAAACCAGCCTGTGTCTAAGGAACATTGCCTTTCCACTTTGAAAGCTTCCCTTTTCTTTGGCACAGGAAATCACAGGAGCTGTTTTTAAGCACTGCTTGAAAAGTTTCATAGGTGTGTCCACTTCTCTTTCTATATGGCCTGAACTATTTTACATGAGTTACACAGGAGAGGATTTTTAACCTCATGATGGCCACTTCTCTAAGTTTGGGGGCTGGGTGTCGAAGGAGGTAAGCTTTTGTAATTTTTGGCTCCCAGGAGATTGCCAAATGTTTTGAACTGACTTCTAAGAGTTTCCCTGGGCTGCTTCAGATAAGAAGGAACATTTCACACAGCAAGTGATCCATCTGAATCAGGAAAGCCATGTCATCCTTCTCTCTGCTTGTGCTTCCCTGCATAACTCTTGTATGGCTTAGCAGAGAACATTAAAAACAACATAGCAATCTCCAGGTCACTTCTTGAAAGTACAGAGAAAGCCAGGCGGAGTTTCCCAGTCAAAATCAGACTCTTGGATAGGAAATTCCAGGATTTGCATTCTTAGGAGATCTGAAAGGCATCAAGTATCAGTTGGAAGGGACCTTGTAGACGATCTAGTTCCCCCCTGCCCAAGTAGGAGACCCTACACTGTTTCTGACAGATGGCAGTTTAGTCTCTTCTTGAAAGCCTCACTGATAAAGCTTCCACAACTTCTGAAGGCAACTTCTGTTCCATGGGTTGATTGTTCTCCCTGTCAGAAAATTCCTCCTCATTTCTAGGTAAAAACTCTCCATCAGTTTGCACCTGTTCTTCCTTGTCTGGCTTTCAGGTGCTTTGGAAAACAGGTTGACCCCTTCCTGTGACAGCCTCTCAAATATTGGAATGCTGCTATCATGTCTCCCCTGGTCCTTCTCTTCACTAGACTAGCCATGCCGAGTACTTGAAACTGTTCATCCTATGTTTTAGCCTCCATTTCCCTAACCATTCTGGTTGGTCTTCTCTGCACTCTTTCTAGAGTCTCAACATCATTTTTATAGTGTGTTGACCAAAACTGGATGCAGTATTCTATGTGTGATCTTACGAAAGTTTTTTAGAGGTTGAAGAAGGCAACCTTGGAAATACAGTTCCTCAGAGATTATATGCATTCTAAGGTTTTTTACTTCTCCTCAGGAGCTCAGGTGGCATACATTCATGTGATAGTTCCTTCCTCACATTTTCTTTATAACATCTCTGCGAAGTAGGTTAGACTGGGAAAGATTGGTCAAACTCAACTACAACAGAGGGTCAGTTTGAACGTACATCTCCCCAGCCTTATCCAACACCTTAATCATTACACTCTGCTGCTCTCTGAACAGAATTCAGCACATGCCAGCTTTCCCACAGCAACACATTGTGTTTTATTTCAGAGACATTGACTTTAATAAATAAACAAATATACAGAATATTTGTTCAGTTGAACTTCACACAGAGCTCTTCAAGCGACAGACCTTTGAACTTAGTCAAGAGAGAAAGATGATAAAAAGTCCTTGATGAAAACATTACACTTGGCTTTTCTGTAATGTATCTTTCACAGTCATGGAGTCTGAAAGCCCTACTGAGATAAAAATGAGACACCGACAGACTAAAAAACAGTTAGACTTGCTCTCTGCTTAACACAGTTCTGACAAGAGAAGAAAAAAAAGAAGGAAATAGTTTGATATAAATTGACTTGGCAGCTAAGTTTATGCTGGATGCAGACTTTTTTTCTGACGTTTGTAATTTCTTCGTCTTTTTCTCCTGTTTGCTTTGACAGTCATTTTGTTGGTGCGGTTTATACATTTAAGAAATAAGTTTCTGTGTGGTAATTAATGTTGCCATTTTCTTTTCCAGTACTTATGCTTGGCTGTTGCAGATATTGCAAGGCTGACAGAATGAATTCCCACTGAAGGCAGTTGTTCATCCCTGCTTTTTCCTAATGACCAACAGGCTTAACTAATGCTGAATGCTTTTATGGTACCCACAAACATTACCCTGAGACATCCACGCAAATAAAAGGGTGATATTTAGCCAACAGCACACCTTCTCATTCAAGAATAATTAGAAATCATTTCAAGGTTTGAAAGAGATGCTGAGCTAGCTTCTCAACTTTTTATGTTTGGTGCAAGGTGCTAGCTATGTTTTTCTAGATTATTACATGATGAGAAAGCTTGATAATGAATAATGAGCTGCTCCATCTCCACTCAAACAAGGATGCCAAACATTTTTTCCTTCTTGCTATGGTCTGTTCAACCAATTTTATTATTACTTGCTACTGTTTACTTCAGTGGGTTAAGAAAGTAACCTGTTTGCAGATTGTTTTTAAAAGACATGAACTAAGTTCAAATGTAGAATTAATAACAATTGAACTAGAGCAGGGTTGTCAAATTCAAGGCCCGTGGGCCGGATCTGGCCATGGGGTGCTTAGATCTGGGCCATGGGGCTGCCATGGAAACAGCAAAAGGACCGGTCTGCGGTGGCTATGTTGGCAAAAATGGAGCTCAGGAGGACAGCGTATGACCATCTAGTCTCCATTTTTGGCGCGAAAGCCTCCTGTAGCCCTTTGCCAGTGAAAAGAGAGCTCAGGATTTTGTGGCAGAGCACTCGGGCCACCACAGGCACCCCCAACATGAGTGATGTCATACTAGCCACACCCACCCAGGCCATGCCCACCGAGGCCTCCTGAGGTCAACCCTGATGTGGTCCTCAATGAACTCAAGTTTGACACCCCTGAACTAGAGGAATGTTTGATATTTTCTATGATAAAGGAAATGTTTGATATTTTCTATGATATGCTCTGTTTATTGCATAAGATGGGTGAGCAGCATGTGGAATTAGAATTATACTGCAATTCACAGCAGATCTAAGCAACCTGGTCAATGGTGGTTGAGAGGATGCAGTCCACCAACATATTTCTTGCCCATTTCTGCACATATAATAGTGGTGATTAAGGCTAATATCTGCATATCAGTCTTCATTCTAAGATGGCCCAAAAGGAACTCATTAAAATAAATGAAACCATTTAGCAAAACTAAAATGCATTAATTAACGTGAAAACTAAATTGAAGTTTGATCATATGAGAATTGTTGGGTGAAATGTTTTTTTTTTGTCTGAACTAGCTAATATGCATATATGTGTATATATAAATGGTAGTCTATTCTTGCCTAAAAGTTAATTCCATAATTGAGATACTGCATTCAATGGCATTTATTTTAATCAACCATAAACATTATTGGATTCTTAGTGTAACCCAGGCAGAGGGCATCTATAGCTTTCCAGACTCCTATTATTCCTCATCTTTGGCTGAGTGGCTGAGGCTTCTGGAAGTAGGAGCTCAGACTTGGCTAGAACACAATGAGTTTTCCATTCCCCAAAATAATCAAGATCTCGGAAACAGTGGAATGAGAGGAAACCACAACTGCTTTAAGACCTGATTAGTTCAACTGGATTTAAATAACACTAAGAATTTGCTGGCCTGAATCCTAAATATATGCAAATACAAATATTAGTTTTATGGTTATATAACCTTCCTTCCATAGCAAGTTTCTGTTTACATAATGGCCAAGCAAAACATTAACTTTTTATAATACAAGGGCATGGTGGATCAATGTAGAATCAGCTGGTTTTTTTTTCTTTGTCCTAACTGGTATAGAGAATGTAAACTGAGATATACATAGCACCCAGTATAGCCTGATAGTAGCACTACCCAAACACTAAAGCAATGATTCTCAACCTTGAGAACTTTAAGATGAATGCACTTCAACTCCCAGAATTCCCCAATCCACACATCTTAAAGTTGCAAGGTTGAGAAATCTGCTTTAAAGTCTATAAAGATTGCATTCATCTCTGGCCTGTTAAAGAATCTACAAGAATTTTATTATACTTTACTGTATTTGGCTATAATGAACCCAAGTCAATATAGATTAATGATGTATGTGGGATGTAAAACCAGGAATTTAAGGGTGTATCTGAGAATAGTTTTGATTTCTACCACATAATGTGCTTGTTTTTAAAATGTAGGTGTAATAGATGTAGGTATAGTAGTTATAGCCTGAAAATCTGGGCCACAATATCATAGATCCTGGGAGGTATGTGAGAGGAATATTTTATTCAGAGTAGCTCCGTATGGACATGTGTAATCTCAGCAAGCACTAGAACACCACTATTGCTCTGTGTAGCACCTGGCATATGCATGCATAACCAATATAATAACCAACCGGATTGGAGGGGGTGTGGTTTCGTGTGCTGCCTGCATCCCGCAGATGGGGCTTCACTTGATTTCATGGCCCAGTTTCTAACATGCTGCGGCCCGGTGCTGTTCCACAGATCAGGGGTTGGAGATCTCTGTATTAAGCTGTAGCTTTCCAATAAGGATACGTCAGCATTGAAGGATACAGTGCTGTACTTTATTCTTTACGAATTTGCTGCCGCAAACGCTAGTGAGATGGTTTTATAGGTAAACTTCCCTCAGATATACATATTCTGTATGCAATTGGTATCAGATGAATATGGAAGAGCAGGGTGTGTTTCCATTTGAAAGGAGCACAGCAACAGCTGATCAAATAAGAAACAAAAAAAAGGCAAATCCATTTGATTCTATGAATTCTGATGAATACTTCAAGTTGTGGTATTTCTCATCTACAGCAAAATGGAACTTTTACACCCAGCTGAGAGATTCTTTCTTGGGCTATGAATTTCTCAAATAAACTTGATGAAATATTTTTGGTAATTCCAGAACTCATTGCTGAAGAGAAAAATTGTGCTTATGTTTAATGATGCTCAATAAAACAAAAGCAAGGATTAAGAATAACAGAGACAGCTTTCTTCCAGAAACAATAAATACAATGTAGCTAAATAGTAGACTTTAAAATCAGTGTTTGCACTGGGATGGTTTAAAAGCAGAAGAGAGACTAAGGATTAATTTTGGGAGTATTTCATGAAAACCTTATCTCTTGTCTGTCAGTGATAAGTGAATAGTTTCATACCATTCCTGTCACATCATTACAGCTGAGAAAATAGAAACAATGAGATGACAAGTTGATTTGCAAGTTAAACCTTTTGCTGTTCTAATTCAAATGTGCTTCTGGGTTAATTGTAGGAAACTGATAAACTTGGTCTCTTCCTTTGTGTCAAGAGTTTTATGAATAAAGCTAATTTGGCCCAAGTGAGCTGGGTGCAGAAATAAAAACCAGATACCAATATCAGGAGGCTAATTTGCTTTGGAGAAAGTGGGGGTGGGGGGGAAGGTTTTCCTGTGAGTCAGCCTTGGCTCCTGGTAATTGCCTGGACAGGTTCTTGCAGTTTTCTTGGCAAGATTTTCAGAAGTGGTTTGCCATTGCCTCCTTCCTAGAACGAAGATAGTTTCAGACCCAAGGTCATCCTGATGGCTTCATGCCTAAAATGGGAATAGCATTCAAGTTTCCTGTTTTCTTGCCTGGTGCCTTAACCACTTCACCAAACAGGAGGTTATATATCAATGCAATGTCTCAAGAGAAATCATACTGCCAGATTAGATGGCGCAAAGAACAGGAGTTTTTCAGCAATATAGTAGTCCCTCTTCTATGGAATCCCTGCTCAATGGCCGTTCAATTTACCCCATCATTAAAAAAGCCATTTAAAATGGCTTTAAAGAACTTTTGTTTGTTTGTTTTCAAGAAGCTCATATCTGATAAGGTTTTATTGGAAGTATTGCTGGAAAATTATTTCAGTCCTATGAATCACATCTGGAAATACATATATTTTAAACTGTATAGGTTTAAAAGTGTAATTATTACTGTATTCCAGAATCATTTTAATTAAAGAAGGCATTTAAAGTCCCATAAGGCAATTTTACACTAAATGGAGATGTTTTACCTTTAAAGCTGCAGAAGCAGCCAATACAAAAAACAATGTAATATTGCCCAAAGATGGCCATTTTTTAATGGCATCACATTATTAGAATGAACTTTGAAAAATAGATCCTAATCTGAAGAAGTAATCAAATGGCACTAAGAAAAAAGCAGTTTGGAAATGTTTGATTTTGTACTAACAATCTTATAAGATATAGGAAAGTTTCCTTTAGAGTAAGGGAAAAGGGGGGTGTTTAGATCATAATGTATGTTACTGAACAATATCCTGAAACTATGTTGTGGTTTTAGTGACTGTGTTTACCTGACACTTTAAAACAACCCGGTTCAAAATAGAAATAATCTCATATTTATTCATTTCAGACTGTGAATGTAAGGACAATTTGGGAGAAATATTTACTGAAATCAGGTGGCGTCTCAATTTGTTTGCTTAAGACATTTTTGTTTTTGAAGACTGTGCCTCTGCAAGAGTGTGGATATATACACCTATATACACACAGAACCCATAATTCTGTTGCCTGTCAGGAGTGGCCACACAGGTTAAACAGCTTCTTTTTAACCAATACAGAATCCTACAAAACTTGTTTAAGCAGAAAAGGTTAAATATATAGGCATCAAGGGAAGATCTCTCCTTCAGTCACCTATTTTGAAGAAATTGTAGTGATAAAGCATCTCATCTAGGTCTCTTGGTCATGTGGAAAAATTCCATCAATGAGTGTTTTAAAAAATACTCCTTCCTTATATTTTAATAATGTGGCTATTTATGAATATTAATAACACTCAAAATTCTTGAGTCTATTTTTATTAATTGAAAACAAAATATGTACTAAAATAGAATCAAAGCTGGTAGCAATGCATTTTAGTTCATCCCTGGGAAAATTAAAATGCCGATTTTGACAATATTATCACCTGAGACCACTATACTCAGCAAATTCTAATTTTCCAAACTGTTTGCAAAATTGTGTTGATGTTTCATGACTAAACCAAAGAGGGGCATTTCCTGGCTTTGCTCTTCTCTTTTCAGCACGTTACCAATATTGCAGTAGAGGCAAGACAGGATCAGCAACTGGAACAACAGATTTCATTTATTTTGTTATTTGTTAAATTTATTTGCCACCTATCTTGCTATGGGTCTACTCTAGGTGACTTAACAATAAGAAAAATGAAGAAAAATGAAAGGAGTGTAAATAGGAGTAAAATAGTAGAACAATAATGTAAACAATGATGAAGAAAGACAAGAATAATACATCAATAGGATAACCGAAAAGGTGGGTGAATGGAGAACAGAGAGCCAAGTTTGGGTGGGGGGGCTGAGTGTGCAATTCATGCTGGAATTGTTTTCTACAACTGAGGAGGCAACAGTGATAAATGGAACAAAAGTGGAACTTTATCAAATAGAAAAGTAATACATGGTATCTGGATTAGTGTGAGACAAAATAAAGTAGTTCATGAAGCCAAAAACAAAACAAAACACCAAGCAGAGGACATATGAGGATAGTTATGGCCTCAACACAAGGGAGAAGACACCACTAAATACTGCACAGTATATCCATGTGCAAAATTCACATAATACATAGCTCTAACCTTCAGTGAAACAATTATAAGAAATGCCAGGGCAGCAGTTGTGTTCCTCTGTTAGAAGAAAAAATAAGAGATCTTCTGGTACCTTACAATAGCAGCCCCCAACCTTTTGGGTGCCAGGACCAGTTCCATGGAGGGCGGCTTTCCCACAGACTGGGGCGGTGCATGCTGCCTGGAAATGATGTGTGCATGGATGGAGCTTTGCTAGCTTGCACAGTCTGGTTCCTGGAGGGCTGCTGACCGGTGCCAGTCCATGGCCCAGGAGATGGGAACCCCTGAGTTAGAGATTATCACATTAATTTAAGCATAAATATTTATTTACTGTATTGGATCAAAAGAAGTGCAGTCCTTTTCAAATCTTGGCAAAACAAAGTGGTTATTGTTTATTGTCATAAGCTGGTCTGTTCCAGCAATGAACAAAAATGATCCCATTAACTTTCCAGAAACAGATAGAGAACAAACCTAAGCTTATAAAGACTCTAATCTTTTCCAAAATTTTGTATTTGTTATATGTTTTCCATTGAAAATATAGTATTGTTAGAAAAATAGCACAGTCATTCTTTTGTCAAATAAGTATCACCAACTCAAATGTCTTAAAAAGTTCTTTAGCGTATCACTGTCAGAATGCTGCTAATTGGCCATGGCCAACTCACCACAGAACAATTCATCGTGGCCAATTTGCCATGGGAAAACTCACAGACCAATTCAACTATTTTATTCCATTATTTAAATTTTTGTCATTCACATTTCATTTCCCCCCTCTTTTTGCATCTTTTCTCATTCTATTTTACAATTTCTTCATATAAAGTAAGTTTTGTCCCTTGCCAAGTTGTCCTGGAGCCATGGCGAGTTGGCCATGATGAGTTGGCTGTGGTGTGTTGTCTTAGAACGACTTGTCATGAGAAATATATTATGTCAATGGAACAGTTTCTTTATGATGTACAGGTAATACTAGACCTAAGGCCATAACTGAGCTCAGAATTGTGGTTGTTTAATCTTGCCAGTCACTAAGAGGTTCACTACATGACTGCAGTCAGTTTTGCAACCTTTTTTACAGCGGCCGTTAAGCAAATGCCATGGTGGGTAAGTGAACACTACAGACATTAAACAAACTCATTGTATACAATGGACATTTTTTGTCGGAAACTGGAAGTAAAAACATAGTAAATCACAGTCATGAATTGACAAACAGCCATAAATGTGACAGAGTTACCAAGCTCCCAAAATGCTATCATGTGCCTGGGGGAGGGGGGGCAGCCACTGGAACTTTAAAACCAGGTTGTAAGTAGTTCTGAGGAGCTACATTGTAACTCAAGTGCTGCCTGGTTTGATATAAAAGCATCATGCATTACACAGAGGAAAACAAGAGCTTACTCTCAATAACTTTATTAAGCTGTACTTCTCATGCAAACTACAAATGAGCAAAGTTTCTAAATGACTTGATTAAAGATAAAAAATATTTCATGAACACTGCTGGAAGTATGTAATCTTTTGAAGGGATGGGGTAGGTGATGGAATTAAAGAGGAAAGGACTTAACAAATAAATAGTTTGTCTGGAGCCAAACAGAATAGAGACGGCAAGGCAACGGTTTCGAAAAGGCCTCTCCTGCATAGCTTTTACATAAGTGACACAATGCCATTTGGATTCATAGAAGGTCATAATAAACTCTCTCCACAAATTACACTACCATTTTAAGAATGAAACGTTTAAACCTTTCCTTTGACTTGTGTCTACACTAATAACAGAGTTTTACATTTGGTACCTTTTGAAGAGTGCATATAATCAAAACAATAGGCAGGTTTTCACTGTATGTATAAACAGCTGCTTAGAGCCAAACCTTGAGTATTACAGAAAGCCTGCAAGATAATGGTTGGTTATGTAAACCGAGCTAGACTATGCAAATCAGGCAATGGAAAACTAAGAGAGAGCACAGCCTATTTATCATGTCCTGTCACTATCACTTGCCCATTTAAAATCTATTTAAATATATTACCTTTCCTTCCAAACTTCAGGTTTTGTTTCACTTATCTTTTCTAAGTAATACTAATGCCAATGTTTTAATTAGCATATACAGTAGGTACATGATATCAGAGAAGATCGGGGACATTGATAAACAGTGGCAAAGTACGGAAAGAAATGGACTACATAACAGGAAATGAATGGAGCTCTTAAGCATTCAACAGTGAGAAAAATATAATTTATCAAACAAATTTATCCAGGAACTGAAATACATCCCCCCCAAAATCCAAGAAAGCTTTTGTTTTCATTCAGTGCCTTGAATTGAAAAGTATCCAGGAAGTTATTAAGCAACTCACAGACCACAATAGTGGATCTAATGTATTATAGGTTAATGCAAGATTAATTACAAGATGCATCCGTTATAGCAATTATGAAAACTTTGGTCAAATATCAACTTGGGGGAGGGGTGGGGGAGGCACAACTAACTCAAATATCCCCTTTCCTTAGTCTATGATAAAATAGGTGTATTAACATTTTAAGAGTTCACCATAGCCTATATGATTCTAATGACCTGATCTGATCATGAATATGTAATTATCACTTATGGTAATAATACATACAATCTTTTATATTTATATTTTAGATGAATAAGACCATCCAGCTCAATAATACCTCTGGGCAACAAGCAAATAAAAACAAATACATAAAAGAAATAACAAGGGAAAGAAACATATACACTACTCAAAATGGGCCATATACTTCATTCCTTGATCTTTCTTGGAGATTTGAGGGGGTGGGGGAAATCAAGGATTGTTTAAAGCAGCAGACCTCAAGATTTGCAGCTTGGCGGCTCAGCTGAGGGGGAGAGGGCTACCGGGTCGCACGAGCAGTGAGGCGGCACATGTGTGTGAGCTGAGAAATAGTACACATGTAGGTCAAATTGCACAAGTGGTGAGGGGGGGGCACCCCTGATTTAAAGTATGCAGTGTTAGAGTTATTTAAATTTCAGAGGAGATGATATTTGTATTAATTTTAATTCATATTTTTTCTAACAGCTATTTAACTTATTAAATATTTATAGCCAGCCCCAGTACTAATGGACTGTACACAAGGCCCAATGAAGTAAAACAAAATCATTCAAAACATATATAAATCATACAAATCAGCAGTAAAACCTGGTACATTGAAAACATCACTCATAAGTACCAAACTACTGCTTGATGAACTGTGTTGCTTTAGCTTATTTTTAAAGTATTTGTAGAGGAGGGTGCACATTCACATCCTCAAAATGAACTCAAATATTTGTCCACAAATCACTTAACACTTCCAACCTTGAATTTTGGAAAACTGCTCCTACCCCTAAGACTGACTTGGATAGTGTTTCTTACCTTTTGCTGGGGCTTTTGTGCTTTATCTTTGGCTTGGCTTTCAGCAAAGATAAGGGTGTAGTTGCATACAACTAAATTATATCTTAACAAGCGAACTTCTGGTCTAAGAGGCATGTTGTGTGATCTCATAAAAATTGGCTCATTCAGTGAATCATGAGTAAGCATGTTGTCATATCTCTACAAGCTGTTGGCTGCTCCAGAAATGGGAGTGTTACCTGAACTTGGGGCAGGCTTCCTAATGTCTTCCTAGCATCACCTAGCATGAAGTTATTATGGACAGCACAGGAAATCCTTGTTTAGCGATTGGCTTGTTGAACAACCATTTGCTATTATGAAGGTGATGGGAAAATTTAACTTTGTGACCAATCCACACTTTTATGACCTTTATAGGTCTGTAAAGTGCCAAAAAGGTGAAGTAAAGTCATAAAAAACCATAGCAGTTTTAAATAGTGACATTTTCACAGTGACAAACTTGCTGATCTCAATTGCGTTAAACAAGGACCACCTGTACACAGAATTATGCTAATTTTGCTTATCTTCATTAATAGGTCAGCTGTTATATCAATCAAATGATTTGCTTTTTAAAGGTTTTACCTTAAAATACCAGTTTAAGTATGAAATGCATTATTTTATTTTCTGTATAAGCTGGGAATTTCTGATCTGTCACAATATTTGGAGACATGGAAGACTACCTAGTTTGTGGTTATACCTTTGCGTGTCAATAGAGCCCATGGTGGTGAGCAAAAATAGAAAAATGTTTTCGGTTCCTGTGGTTGTAGTTTATTTTCAGTGGGAATATTTTACTTTCTCCACAAAAACTACAGTTGACCAGCAGGTTGGAATAGAACATTTGGCATCCTGTTTAATACATATAAATCATACACATGCATCTGCCCAATTAAAAACACCCATTCCTTCTAATAAATTTAGTGGAGGACAAGATGTTGGCAAGTTCACCAGCCAGTTATCAGAAAGCAGATAGATACACAAAAATATCTGGGGTCTATAGCATACTATAAACTAACCATATTGGCTCCATTTGCACAATAAAAGTTATATCTGTATGACACATTAAATCTATTATTTCCTTAACCTAACCTAATTTATTAATTCTCATTTTTTCTGCATTTGTATGACACATTGAACTTGACTTGTGATCAGAACTGAGCACAAAATATCTGTTGTTAAGTGCAACATTTAAGTGAGTTTTGCCCCATTTTATGATTTTTCTTGCCACAGTTGTTAAGTGAACCACTGCAGTTGATAACTTAGTAACCTGATTATTAAGTGACCATGGCTTCCCCATTGACTTTGCTTGTCATAAGGTCGCAAAAGGGAATCACAAGATCCTGGTACATGGCAAAGGTCATAAATTTGAACCAGTTGCCAAGCATCTGAATTTTGATCACATAATTATAAGGATGCTGAAAAGGTCATAATTATGAAAAATTGTCACAAGTAAGATTTTTCAGTTGTAACTTTGAACATTCACTTAATGAACTGTTGTAAGTTGAGGACTATCTGTGTATGTACAGTTTAATGATAATCTGATAAAGCCTCATCTGTTATCTTTAAGAAATTCAGGAGATCAATGAACTTGTTGAGTCCCGGCGTGGGACTCGCCATACGTGAGAGGAGATGCAACTAGAGAGGCAGTGGCTCCCTGGCAGAGGGGCCACCTTTGATGATGCTGCACGGCTGGAGCATTCCCTTCCGAACCTGCGCCACCCAGCTGACCAGTCCTGGTGGCATTCTGTGGCAGCCACATGCCATCCACTAGACCATTCCCGACAGATTAAAGCAGAGTTTTGCCGTGTTTGAGTGCGTGTCCAGGCTCCCTTTGTTCCTACTAGGTCCGGCCTAGACTGGCTGAGAGAAGTACTGTATGAGACAATTGGAGGAAAGACAACTGTTGCCCCTACCTTCTAATGGGGGAAAGGAGAAATCACATAGCAATACTGTAAATATAATGTCAATACCTGGGAAGAGTCTAAAGTAAATCATAAAGAGGTTTGATCTGTATGAAAACAGTGTAAAGATTAATAGAAGGCTGCAGAACTTTTTTAACAGCTGTAGTCTTGCCAAGATGTGTCCCCCCCCCCCAATTATTTTTATCACTGGGATTGGGGTGGACTTAATATCCCTTGATCTTAGCAAAACAATGTCCTGGAAACCAAGCTTCATCAGGAGAGACCGAGGGAGTTGGGATTGATTAATTAATGTTCAAGAAAAAAAAAATGACTGAGAGGGGTATGGTAGCACTTTTCAAACAATTGAAGGGATGACATATCGAAGCATGCCAGAGTGCAAATATAGAATTCTGGCTTTAAATTACAAGAAGGCAGATTCCCATTCAAATGTTAAAACCCCCACAGCATGCAGAGTTTGATAGTGAAGCCAATTATCATGGGAGACAGTAAATCTCACTGTTTCAGAAGATAGACCACTTTCTGTTGGACTGGCTTTAAATTGGAATTCCCTTGAGCCAAGAGTTGGATTCATAGAGTCCCTTCTAACTCTGTGATGGTGTGATTCCTTCTTTAGTACTCTCTTCCACTAAAATACTAGATTCTAGACTCAAATCTGAATCCTATAAATAATAGTAAAAAAGGTAAAGACAAAGGATTTCTCTGCGGATTTTATTCTGCTAATTGTTGCCAACAATAGGGGGAGGTGCTCATCTCCCTTTCAAGGCCATTGAGCCAGCACTGTCTGAACACATTTCCATGATCACGTGCCGAGCATGACATCGGGAACACTGTTACCTTCCCACCTAAGTGGTACCTATTTATCTACTTGCATTTGTATGGTTTCAAACTGCTAGGTTGCCAGGAGCTGGGGCAAATATGGGAACTCACCCTTTCACATGGAGCTTAGGTCTTGAACTGGGTTGGCGGCTTTCCAGCTGACAAACCCAGTGTCTTAACCGCTGTCCCATAAATAATAATCATCCAATATATTTAAAATCCAATCCTTCAAACTGACACACGTTGCTCAAAAATTCAGAAATAGGTAATTACTATGTTGTCTTAAGAGAACAGAACTACTTGAAGTGATTATCGAAGACTGATATAGTTCTTAATTGAGAATATTTTCCAGCCTTGGTTTCTGAGCTTTAATCCATGCACATAACCCTAGATTTCTAGAAATTGTTTGGCCTTGTTTGCACAAAACCAAGCGAAAAGTACCGTCTTCTTGTTGCTTCGCATTCTATATATGTAGTACCTGACATTGGCATGAAAATCAGAGAGAAATCTAAAGCTTGTTGAGACATTATTTTCTTAATATTTCTTAACACACATCTTTTCAAGAAAGGAAAGACTATGAGAACACTAGTCCTACATGGGCTATATTTCCTTGGAGCGGACAGGGGATGTTGGGGGGAAAATGTTGGCACCTCTGCATGGAGTTAGTCTTGAAGACAATTCAGAAAAGTGGAGCTCATGTTAGACCACTACTGTGTTAATTGCATTGACTTTCAGTTTCTTTCCAGCTGTGATTCAATGTTCTGGTTATCACTTTTAAAGCTTGAACGGCACAGGGCAAATTATTTGCAGGACTACCTCTCCTTGGGGGTATCTGCCTGTTCCACTAGGTCAGCTAGGATAGGTCCTTTCTAGATTCTTCCTCTTAAAAACTACCATTTAGTGAGAACTAGGCACCACAACGTCTCAGTAATGAATGGTCTCTGCACTTCCCCAAGATCTAAGAGACCTCTACCTTCCTAGCTTTCTGAAAATCCTTCATGATCTGGCTTTTCCCACAAGTTTTGCGTAGTCTGAAACTGAAGCCAAGTGAAGTTGTTGAGAGATACATGGGGATGTGTTGTGTTTGGGAGCACTGAAAGATTCTATATTGATTTTTCTTTTCTTTTTTCTTGTTTTATTATGAGCTGCTCATGATTATGTTGCATAAGATAGCCAGAGTTATAAATATTAGGAAGGAAGGATATTGCTTTTGGGCCATGTAAATTACCATGTGAAATGAAATAATATCTTATTTTTATTAACACAGACCTGGATTACCAGGTCATTTATTTTAGAAGACAGCTGTATATCATCTTCCAAAATTACCACACCCTTTAATAACAATACATATTTCAAGCAAATGTAGACTTTCTTTAGCCAGAGAAAGGAATCCTGGGAATCTTTTCCTCCCAAGAATGAAAATATGCATTATGACTCTGTCCCCAGATATTTGTAAAGAGCACAAATAAATATATTTGATCAAATATTTTAATACATCCCTATACTGGGTTGTTAACAATGAGGTGGTTTTATGACGTACAGAATTGTGCTGCTACTAAGTGGATGTTACGAAAAATTCCACAATTTGGTACTCCCTCTAGATGTTGTATTAGGATTCCAATAATCTCCAATAAGTCACTAGTGATTCCAAGTAGATAAAAGCTACAGTATATCTGTTCATTAATCCATTACAGGGTGAGTCACCAGCTTTAGGTAGATAATTTTTTTGGAACTATGGAAAACCAGCAATGTGTTCCTAATTTAATGGAATATTTATGATCTTGATATAAAATGAAAAAGACTGATATAATCTGAAGAAAGAACAGAAAATGTTTACTGTTAAGTAAGGAGAGATGGCTGAGGGATTTGTTTGCTTCAATCTCCAAATAATTTATCTTTTGCTGTTTATACCTTGAATGTATAGATTTCTTTAAATGAGAGATTAAATGATATTTAAATTCTCACTTTCTTGATTGTAGTGCAAAAAATAATAATACTTGCCCCCAAGTATATATCATATAGCTATGGGCTTTTAGATAGTCAGTTTGGAATCTGTAGGAATAGTGCTTACACATTTATGAGGGTGGCTTTTTTTGGTTAATACTCAATCTGCTATTCATGGCTTATTTTTAGAGTTTACTGATTTATCTGGTATCTATTAGTCATAGTGTGCAATTTGAAAAGCATGAAAATATATATTTAACTTCTCACCACAAGTTGTTTAGAACAATGATATTAATGCTACAGCTTGAGTACAATGAAGTTGTTTTGCTCAATAGATGTGAGTCTGTTTCCAAGTTTGATGGTGTTGATTCACAAATTCTGGGATCATTTTTCAAAGGAACATACTGATTTTCCTTTTTTTTAAATAAGGGAAATTGGTAAAATCTTGTGCCTACTCAGAAGTAAATATCGCTGCTTTCGATTAAGTTTACTTTACAGTAAGTATGCATAAGCTTGTTCCAGAAAGACATGACTGCTATAAAGAGCTGCAGACAGGTTTGTGTATAGATCAGATGAACTCTGAAGCACTTTCAAAACATTGAATCCAAAATGTTACACCATCCTAAATTTTATAAAATAAAAACTTAATTTTTTAAAGACTATATAAAATTAAATTCTATTGCTGGGCTAGGCTTACTTTGTAATACAGAAGTAATTTCCCAAAGCAATGCCAATCATTCACAGACTCCACCAGAGATCTATTTTTGCCTCATATGATAAGAAAAGGTAAAGATGAAAAGAGGGGAAATAGTATTGCCAAATATGGGTAAGAAAATCTGCTAGGAACAACAACTGAATATCAGAAAAAGTTCAGATTCTGGTAAAAAAAAGGAGAATTTGAGGATAATTTTTTTTTTAAAAGAAAAGAGGGTTCAGTAAAGCCAACAATATCAACAAATTGACATCCTATCACTATCCATATGATATACTATATGAAAGACCACAGACCTAAGTACACTGGCACTAAGCAAATGAATTAACAATTTGTAAGCTATTTTAAGCATACTGCTAAATTTATTCCGGAAAAACCTGTTCCACAAGTATGGTTGTTTCTGTTCTTTTTGGTTTTGTTTTGCAAAGATAGATTTAGAATATAGTATTAAAGGCTTATAATTCAGTGACCCAGACACCTAAATTTTGATGTCAGCTAAAATTCTAAATATCAGCATTCCTTATCTGCAACATTTAGTCTGATTGCACGATGCTGGATAATTTTCAGACTAAATAGCAAATATTTGTAATGAACAATATAAGTCCTATGTAAGCTGAATTTACATTGAAAATTATTTTGAGAATGCCTAAGACTGAGAAAAAAATTGCATCATGACATAAATGGCACAGAAAACGATTCTGAGTTTTTAAAAATCTACTTTTTGGGCCAGTTAGAGGTCCAGAAAGTAGGTCATTTTATCCACTATCAATCCATCACATTTTTCTCAATCAGGAGAAAATGACACTAATTTCCTTTGAAAAAAAAATAATACATATTGTGTTCTACAAATCCACTACCTCTGGCTAAAGATAATAGTATTTTAAATATGATTCTACCTGGCCTATGCAAAATAGTTTACTAAAAACACACTGGAATAATTGAATTAATAAATACACATGTAAATAATAACAATGACAGCTCCTTGGTTTATATTTGTTTTGGTTTTAATAATTTTAGATACATCTATTATTTGAATTGAATTTTCTAACAGACAATTATTAATGCCTTTTCTGAGTTTTTAGAAACGAACAATTGTACAAAGAAAATTCAACCATTTCTGTAAAGTAGAGGGTTTTTCCCTGTAATTCTATCTAATAGAATTTTCTATACCATATACCATTTTGTTCCAAAAAGCTATTTACCTCCGCCTCCCCCGCAGCCACTGCTCACCAAAAAACTTGAAGGGAATGGTGGTTTTAAGGGGTTGTAATTGATCAAAATTAGGATACTCTAATATGCTAAAGTACTTTCTATCACATAAAACCATCAATTGATACACCTCAGAGCAGAGCTGTCAAACTCACAGCCCACTGGCCAGATATGTCATGTGCTGGCCACGCCCACCCAGTTTAGCCAAGGGGAAAAAAGTCACGACACATCATGTGATGCTACCATGACGACATGAGTTTGACACCCCTGCCTTGAAGCTTTTTAGTATGTTGGAGAACATTCATTTTAACAATAAATATTGTTAAATGTGCATGAAACAAATACAGGTATTTTTAAGATAGCATAGCTATTAGATTGTTATCATCAGGCAAAATTACTATAGGAGTCTATTAGATACTGCTAATGTCTATCAATATAATTTCCCATTACCATTCAATTCCTGTCAACGTATAAGCAAATGACTAGGGTTAAAAGATAAAGCATAACTATGCTCTTCCTTTGACAATGTCCTATCATTTGAACATTCATTTTAAGAAAAATAAGAGACAAGATGATAAACATCTCACAGTTTCTAAGAGTGACTTACTTGCAGAACTGTTACTAAAGGTTTAAAATATAATTAGAATGCCTTCATTGGTAAAGGATTTCTGACTAATCTTATCCCAAATCAAATACAATTTTAACTACTTAGTAGTATTCAGCAAACATTTAATTTTCCTGTACAATAATTTAAAAGAGGAAATTAATTAGATTACAGGGAACTCTTATGGGATTTGAGTAAATCAATGTAGACTTTTCACTTTCAAGCAATAGTGAATAGTTGATTTCAAGCAATAAGGATTTTTCCTCTGCTGCATTTAAAATGGAAAGGTCTTGCTTTTTTCTCATTGTTCTGATCATCATCATTAGCAAAGTTGCTATTTCTAGGCTTAGATTTTCCTTATTTTCCAAGGATCTGAGAGAAAATATAGTCATAACAAGCATAAAGATAAGGTGCACGCCACTAGCATTTAGCTGGAACTGGTAGCTTATGCTGATAACAACGTATGTATCTAGCTATTATATGAATGTGATGCACTTGAGCTCTTTCATTCTGGCTGGTTATGTGAAAATACATGGTAAATACCTTGTTGTGGCCTCTTCAAAGGCACATGACTGCATGCCAAGTTCTTAAGCATAGCCCTCAGGCAAAACTCTCCCCTGCCCTGACTCATGTGGAGGGTTGCAGTGGAACCAATTTATTCAGCTTTGAGTCAAAGGGAGTTTGATGTACCTGACATATGATGAAAAATACAGTGAAAAAACTTAAACGTATTAAGCAACAATGCAGTCAACACAATACTGAATATTAACTTTTTTGATATCTCTACAATAAAATCTCAACATCTTCAAATATATTTAGATGAGAAAGAAGGCAGAAGATTAATTGGTGAGATATCTTTGCTACTGTTATTATTTTAACCATTTAGCTAGGTCTGAGTCTTAACAATGTTATAGGCAAGTGCTCTCCATGCTACCATGTCAAGCACAGCTTCTTTCAATTGTTGGATGTTTATCTTTGTATCAGATCTTTGCCACTACTTTGTCCAATTTTTAAAAAAACTGATTAGTTTTACACTCCAGTATAGGAGGGAATCTATGAAGTCTTTTTAAAATGATGACCGAACATTTATTTTATGGGAAAGAAATGAGTCACTATCAGAAGCCCAACCTTAACAGAAGAAAAAAGGACATTTATCAAGAAACTGGAAATAAATTCTGTGCATCCATAAATGAATTCTTTGCAATTTATTGTGTAAAAAGATCTCAGGATAATGCTTTCCAAAATCAATGCCTTACAGGTCTCCACATCCCGGAACACATCCTGTATTTTTTTGGACTATAAGATGCTCCAGACTATAGGACTACAGTAGCTTTTCTGGAGGAAAATAAGAAAAAAAAATCTGCTTCTGTCTCTGCCTCCCAGCAATTTGCCTCTTTGCAGCAAACAGAAAATAGCCTGGTCGGCTTCAGCACAGCCTTATTCAGCACGAGCAGCTGATTGGCAGTTGGATTGGCATCCCGGAATACTGCCTATCAGCTGTTCCAGGTTGCAGGGATAGCCACTGCCCATAGCCACCATTGCCACCTCCGCATACCCATTTTTGGCCTGCGTGCATCCTGTTTTCGGCCTCCGCAGGCTCCATTTTTGGCTCATTTTAGGTAGTGGGGATAGGCGGCAGTGGTGATTCCTGCCTGGAACAGGCCGCAAACAGGGCACACCGAAGCTGAAAATGGGATGCCTGGAGGCCGAAAATGGGACACCTAGAAGTCAAACATACGCAGGCCGAAAACGGGCCATCCGGAGGCTGAAAATGGGGTGTGCAGAGGCAGCAATGGTGATGTGCAGCGACAGCGATGACGATCCCCGCGGCCTGGAACAGGTGATAGGCAGTATTCCAGGAGGCCGATCCAACCACTAATCAGCTGCAAGTGCTAAATCAGACTGTTTGCTGCAAGGAGGCAAATTGCTGGGAGGTGGGGGCCAGCGGGTGGACAGGGCTTTGGGAACATTCATTATATAAGACACACAGACATTTCTACCCACTTTTTTGAGGAGGGGGGGGGAGTATAATCTTAAAGTTTATAATTGCAACATAAATTTGCAACATTGGGAAAAACATGTATTTCTCCAAGTCACAATAACATAGATCTACATTCATTATTAATTGATGAACAATTGGTGCACAGATGGAACTCTTTGGAAACACAAGCATTCCTGGAATTTGGCCAGGTTTTTTGCTTAGAGAAATCAATTCTTAACTTTTCTATATTTGTATAACCATTTTATTAATTTGATAACAATCAAATAATCAAATTAATGAGTTGGCATTCGTTGAACCTGACTTTATATCAACAGACTTTAATTACTCAGTACTTAAAGATATAGACCCAGAACAATGACAGAAGTGACTGGAACTCAGAATTCCAAGTCATAGTCAAGAAAGATCATAGTTAACTGAAACCTACCACTGATTACTCTGTTAAGCAATTTAATCATTTGGACTTTCAATCTGCCCTTTAAACAAATGTAAAACATTAAATTGTGTACAAATGACTATAAGTTTCTCTACTCTCTGTCATTTACTGTTCAAGGTGATGACTCATTCTATAAACATGCCTAGAGGAAGGGCATGTATATCATCTTGCTTATATACATGCTCATTCATTAGGTTGCTTAATGGATAAGCATGTATGTAACTTCAAAAGTCAGTCCCTCAGCTGCTTTTTATATTATATTGCTTGGGCATCTGTGAACATAAAACTTTATTCAGGGTTTTTTTGGCCCAAGGCACCTGCCGTCTATCCTTATTTCATCATTTCCCACAGTAAGAATAAAATAAGCTTTCTGAAATTAATCAATATGAAGTACCTTATCAGTTTATTCTATATATATTAGGAAATTTGGAGTATTTTCCACTTTGTAGACCAAGCTTATTTACTCATATAATAATGTTAAGTTGGTAATGAGGTTCGATTGTTGGGAACAATATGCTGACACTGTAAACTTAGAGGGTTGTAAAGCACTGTGAAGTGGTATATAAATCTAACTGCTATAGCTATTTTACACTTTATAATAATCTCATTCCAAAGCTGCATATTTTTTTCATGTAGGATTTCCTGCATTTTCTCTGAAATTCTTTCTGTTGAACAAGAGAAAAAAGTAACATCTATGACCCTCAGAACTTCCCCGACCTATCTTGAGTTCAATGGAATTAAATCCTGAGACATTAAAAGCACGCATTCAGCAACAGACCTCACTAAATTCAACCGGGTTAACCGGACAGGTGTAGTGAGGCTCGTCGCCAAGAAACTTCATTCCACGGTCTAGATTTTTCTTGTGTAAAAAAAAAATTGAGACTTGCCCAACTCTGAACAAGGTTCCAGCACAATTAAAAAGACTACTTTAAACTCAAGTCCAGCGCCGTCCGGTTCTCCACATTGTGGCTGTTTTATTCTTCAGGGACTCACGGCAGGTTGTTTGCAAGCAGCCTTTTATAGAACTTGAGCGACTGAAAACAAAAATAAACGCGAACGTAAACTCGTCCTCCATGCAGACCCAGCCCCTTTTCAGTCGCCACCCTTCATTGTTCCTTGCAGCTTGGCCCGGCTACCGCGCGACTCTCCCTTGTCCACGCGGATTCAAAACTCAACGCCCTCAAAGTGCTAATTCCTCCTCTTACACAGAGACACACGCACACACAACCCCCCTCCCCTCCCCCGACGCTATGGGAAGGAGGGAGGTGGGAACGATAGGCGTTACAGCTGCTTTCCCAGCGCGCCCTCGCCCGCTCTTGACCTGACATCGGCGCGCGGATGCTTTCCTGGAGGTGCGCGCGCAAAGGACCGGCGAGGTGGGGGGGGGGAGGGAGGAGGAGGAGAGGAGGTGAGCGGCGTTTGTGACGCGCTCGTGATAGAACGGCGCAGCGGCCGCGCGCACGAATCGGTGTCTGTGAGCGTCTCTCTCTCTCTCTCTCTCTCTCTCTCTCTCTCTCTCTCTCTCTCTCTCTGAGAAAAGGCGGGGAGGAAGGAAAGGAGACAACCGGGGCGGGGAGTGAGGCGGCGGCGGCGTTGTTCCGTGAGGCAAAGGAGAGACGTTGCCGAACAGGAAGCGCTGCCACCAAAACCTCAGAGCCTCTCCGAGTGCCCTGCGCTTGAAGCGAAGGGAGCAAAGTCTGGGCTTCGTGAAGGAGGAGGATTTGCTCGGCGAGGGGCGGCACCAGAACTGGTTGCCCCGCTTGCCTTTGCTTCACACACCCCGCTTTTTCTTTTTTTGTGGGGAGGGGGAAATAAAACCACTCCGACATATTCACCGGGAACTCCGTTGCCGGGCCGTCACGGGCCCTCCCGTCGTGTCGGTGGCTGCCAGAAACCCGGAGGACGGCCGAGAAGGATGTCGGGCGGCGGCGGCGGCGGCGGTGTTGGAGGAGGTAGCCGCGAAGAGGAACGGCGCAAGCTGGCCGATATCATCAACCACTGGAACGCGAACCGGTTGGACCTGTTTGAGATCAGTCCCCCTACTGAGGTGAGAGAGAGAGAGACGGAGAAATACGAGGAAGGTTGTTTTTCCCCTCAGGGCCTCCCCCCCCCACCTTTCCTCCGCTCTTTTCCGCCCCAGGAGGTGGAGAGGTAAACCGCTGTTGTTGCTGGCCGCTTCCCCCACCCTCAACAACCACACATGCCCCAACTCTCCCCCTCCCCGATCTTCCCGTCCTGCGGACGCCTCCATCCCCGCCGAGGGGAAACTCCGCCCCTTCCCGAGGTGAGAGACCCGGCGGCGGCTTCCCGGGAAAGAGCTCCCCTTTCCTTCGCGTACATTGTGCCGGCGCGTTGGGGTGCAGGAGGGACGGAGGGGTGGAGTGGGGAGAGTCTGGGTTTTGCTGGCGTTACCTTTTTTGATTAGAAAGTGACCGGCCTCTACTGTTAGGGCCTCGGTCGTTCTCGGCAGGGAATAATCTGTTTGTACCTGACCCCGCGTCTTAATGCTTGCAAAATGCTTGCCAGCCGTCGTCATTTCCACCCGGCGAGGAAGGGATTTCGGGTGTAAAGAGAAGGACACCGTGCCCTGGCTTTACCACTTCCCCCAAGGACCCCCGTGGTCGTGATTCTCCAGGCACACACCCCACCACCACATTCCCCAGGTTCCCCCCCCCCCTTCTTTTGCTTTGCCGTTCATGTTACAGGCCTTGTCCAGCCACTGCAATCCCTGGATCAACCTTGTATTTCCTTTCAGTGATTCCTCAACTAGCACTTCCTGACTCCCTTCCCCCTGCACTTTTTCCATTACAGGTTGTGCTCTAGTCACCATCACATTGTAGCCCAAAATCTCTGTTGCTAAGTGAGACATTTGTTAAGTGACTTTTGCCCCATTTTACGACACTTCTTGTCACAGTTGTTAAGTGAATCACGCAGTTGTTAATAACATGGTTGTTAAGTGAATCTGACACTGATTTTGCTCATCAGAAGGTCGCAAAAGGGAACACATGAGCCCAGGATGTTGCAACCGTCATAAATATGAGTCAATTGCCAAATTTCTGAATTTTTATCATGTAACAAAGGGGGTGCTGCAATGGTTGTGTGAAAAACAATCGCATAAGTCTCTTTTTTCAGTGCCATTGTAACTGAACATACTGTTGTAATTTGAGGACTATTACCTGGCTGAGCTCCAATATTGCCACCTTTTCTGAGTACTGTGTTCTAATTTCCATAGAAGTATGATTTAAGAAAGCGCACATAACAGGGTTCTTATTTCTTTTTAGAAATCTCAGATTAGGATAAGTAGAAATTATATTGGGATCTTTTAGACACTTGAACAATTTCAATGCAGTACATTTATTTTGTACATAATTTTGACAACCAATTGGTTTCTATACTGATTATTTGTGAAAACATTTAATGTGTTTAAAATATTATCCTATATATAAAAACTAATTTGCTTCAATATACTGTAATTTTAAAGAGTTTCTTTCAAAATATTGAAAAAAATGTTTTATTGGAAAGCTCAGTGGATACATTTGTTTAAATCTCTGTTTAAATAGAAAAACTTTAAAAATAATTTTAAAGCCACACCTAATTGCTGGTGCTGTTATATTTTTAACAAGTTGTGAGCATGTACGTCTGATATGAAAGATGATGTAGTCAAGAATTTTGAAAGCTGTTTTTTCCTTGGGCAAAACAGGACTATGATGCCTGCTTATTGAGTAGGAACATTTGTCACATTCCTGATCCCAAGATAACAAATGAAATTTGCATTTGATTGTGGTTGGGCTTCAGTTGTTAATAGGAGCCTTCTGATAAATAATATCTAATTTGTTAGATTTATTTATTTTTAATAAATAGGTCAGCTTCAAAAAAGCAAATGTTCTTGCGTGTACATCTATGTGATCTGTTCAGTTACTATTTAAATTATATTTATCTCTCAAGAGATTTTTAAGTAAGCATATAGACAGCTGAATCTGGTTGTTTTGGAGGGGAAACACTTGTTTATTTTAAATACAGATCAGTTATGTGTGCATTGATTATTTTTTCCTCACTATAATAAGTAGGTTAGAGCTTTCAGTTTACAAACAAAAAACTGTTTTAGATTAGCAGTTCAAATTTTATTGCAATAATGCCTGCTCAAAATGTATTTTTCAAGTTAATAAATTTGGCACAGGTACATAAATTGTCATTGTCTGAGGAAATATCACAGACAAGGGTGCAGTCTTTGGAGAACTTAAGTTCTTATTAAAAGTAACATTTAATGATGCACAGTAAATAAAATAATTCTTTAGGTTTCCTGGTTGCCTTTTTCCTGAAACTCCAATATTTGTGCAATTTGATTTTGTTTTGCTTTTGTAGAGCAGAACAATGCTTTTAATTCTTCTGTATAGTCACCTTGTATATTTATTTTGCCAAATGCTTACCTAATGCAATTTTAGGTAAATATGTGTGATTACTTCTGTATACTGGCCACCATTTTTTTGACTCTAGTGGACTTTGCATGCTTGTATTTTTAAAAGAATACACTTAGCAACATATAACCATTTCAACATTTTATCTAATAGAATTTCTTTAAACTTAAGCCATGCTGAACTTGCTTTCTTTAACGTGAAAGTGGAGAAACACCTGTATTGTCATGGTAACCAAGTTATTTCCTCTTCTCTGACTTGCACAGACTTCATGACTTCATTTCTGTTGTACCTCATTTAATTCATGCATGCATAATTATGTTCCTGGATCATCATTTTTATTTATTTATTATAAGTGCATATAAGCAATATGCACTTATTGACAATATTTTGAACAACACACACACACACACACACACACAGGTAATTGATAACAATAGTAACAGTTAACAAAATAAAAGAATCAATACCCATATATCCCAAATGCTGTATTAGTAACTACAGGTAGTCCTTGACTTACAACTACAATTAAGCCAAATTTTCTCTTACTAAGTGAGGCAATTGTTAAGTGAATTTTACCCTATTTGTGATCTTTCTTGTCGCAATTGTTAACTGAATCACTTTAGTTGTTAAGTTTGTAACAAGTTGTTAAGTGAATCTGGCTCCCTGCCTAGGCAGTGGGTTGGATTAGACCCCCAATCTTCCAGCACACCGAAAGATTACTTCTCCCTGTATGGAGTGGAGAAGAAATTCCTTGGCATGCTGGGAGAATGGAACTCTAATCCATTGTCCCCTCCACTTGCAACCTTCCCTGTCGGCTTCCCCATTGACTTTCTGAGGAAACTGGCACAGAAGATGGTGATCACATGATCACAGGGCAGTAGGCAACCCCATTATAAATGCAGACAGGTTGCTAAGTGCTGGAAATGTGGCCATATGACTGGGTGGTGAAGGAGAATCGGCAAAATGTTTTATGTTGCCCAGAAGTGCTTTATGGGCTGTAAAGCTCCCTTCCAAGGCAGTCATGACTATGAATTGTGAAAAGACAGGTCATAAGTTGAAGGCTACATGTATACCCATTCCCAATATTTTCATTTTTATAAGCATGGTTTTTTTTATTCATTGACATATAATGATTATAATTACCTTTGTATATACCTTCTCATTCCTTTCATTGTAAAGGTCTTTTTAAACAAAATTTTAACCAAAAGAAAAAGAAAGACAGATATTTACTATAACTTTTTTGTACTTCATGCTGTAATAATAACTCTTAGCATAAACTTGCTATATGTTCTTCAGTAAATGATGTTCTTCAGTAAAAATATTTGAGACTCAAAGGACTAGAAACCTAATGATATTCCATTTTAGTACATTTTAACTGTGCTTTTCTTGTGTTGGATGTGTGATGTTCTAGTTCCACTTAACATTGAGGCTCACAGCCCATAACTATAGTTGAAACTTATTTTCTTTTACTGTTTGTCCTATCAACTGTATACTTTGGAGAACTAGTTTTCAATCAGTTTCCTTCTCATGAGCCATCTACTGCTGCTGCATACAGAAAGGTAGACATATCAGTACCCCTCCCAATAGCTAAAGTTGATGTTTGAAAGAAAGTGTTACTTGGGCAGCAAACATGTTTTCATCTGTGAATGTTGAGATACTGCACAGAATCATATGTAGACCTTTGCTATCTATTCTTTGATAATTATTGTTCTAAATAGACATGTAGACTATGCTAGCAATAGTTGGAATTGCTCGTCCTCCAAGCAGAACTGTAGCTAATTTGGGATTTTTTAAATTCCATCAGCAGACTTTCATATTTCATTTTCAGTTGTATTTTTATTTGTTTGTTTGTTTGTTTGTTTGTATCCTGCTTTTTAAAATTATGTTTGCAAATAACTCAAGGCAGTGAACATATCCAACATACCTTCCTCCTCCTATTTTCTCCACAACAACCCTATGAGTTGAGCTGGGCTGAGAGAGAGTGACTGATTCTAGGTCACCCATCTCTCTTTCATGACTAAGGTGAAACTTGAACTCATAGTCTCCCACTTTCTAATCTAGTGCCTTAACCATTAGGCCAAACTGATTAACCCAAGGTCACCCAGTTGGCTTTCATGGCCAGTCTTCACTTCCCTAAGGGAAGGAGATCAAAATAAAATGGAGTTCTCTTTCAGAAAGTTTTCAGCAAGAGAAGGCTTGCTGTCTAACTGCAACCCTGTTAAACAGATTAGCCAGTCAAATTATCAACCTTCCTAATGCCGCGACCCTTTAATACAGTTCTTCATGTTGTGGTGACCCCCCCCATCATAAAATTATTTTATGTTTTCCTTATTTTTTCAAAAATATGTATTTTCTGATGGTCTTAGGTGACCCCTGTGAAAGGGTGGTTCGACCCTCAAAGGGGTCCCGACCCACAGGTTGAGAACCGCTGGTCTAAAGATTTAATTGGTAGTTTATGACTCTCACATTATATAGAAGAGTTGATTGAAAGAAGTGATATGTAAAATAGCTGGGAGAGAGCAGAAAGAACAGATATGTAACATTGTTTTGTTCTGAGCTTTCAGTGTGAAAACTTTGAACTGTGCCCAAATCATTTGCCAAGAAATCTCATTAAGATATTTATGGGAGTTTGCAAAAGAATAAATCAAGGGAATATATTGACAGGGCTTCTGATATTATTTTGAAATTCTATTTAATTGAACATAGTAATATTCTTTGCCATGTCAAGTTTTAGTTGAAATTGCAATTAACAAAAAGACAAATATCAGTTAATTGCATAATGAAATTGACTATATATATATTAAATGAATAAGTAAAATGAATGATGTGGTAGCCTTTTTGAATTGAATATCATTGTTTCCACTAGAACTATTCATGATGTGAATGATAATCTTTCAAAATAGAGTCCAGTATAAACATGAATTCTGAACTTTGGATACTTTATCATTAATCTGTACTATATCAAACAAAAAATGTTTTCATGTCAAAATATAGCAATAGCATTTAGACTTATATACCGCTTCACAATGCTTTACAGTCCTCTAAGCGGTTTTCAGAGTCAGCATATTGCCCCCCAAAATCTGGGTCCTCATTTTACCAACCTTGGAAGAATGGAAGGCTGAGTCAACCTTGAGCCTTGTGAGATTTGAATTGCCAAATTGCAGACAGCCAGAAGGCAGCACAACTAGCCTGCAGTACTGCATCTAACCAGAGTGCCACCACAGTTTTTATATAATACATATACAATGTATTATGGAAAAATATTTCAGCAGTGGATAGAGTTAGAGTTCAAAATGTGTCCATAATACATTATATCATATGTGAGATTTGATGGGATTCATATCTGTCTTTATACAAGTATGAAAAATTTAAAAAATCCTCTTCATTGCCCTCTGACTCAGAATGACTCATCACCATAGTTAATATGCTGTTGTGTATTCTGAAGCTTTATCTATTAAATATGTAACAAATAATTACTGTATCTGAACATTTTGTGAGATAGTACCTCAAGTGATAAGTAATTGTGAAGTTAGATCTACAAAAAAGAATCACAGTTAGTTGCACAACTGGAATTTTGAGGGTATCTTGTGGGTATGCTCACAAAATGTCTATTATTTGATGGACATGTAGGACTTTTGTGGTGGACAAAGTCCAGCTTCAAAATACTCTTTTACCATAATATTTATATCCTGATCTTTCTTTTTGGAAAAAAAAACTTACATTGAGATTACATCCATTTAAATCCCCAATTTTCACTTAATTACAATAAGAGTTAACATTTCTAACGACATAAACATTTTAAAATTATGTGATGTGGAACACCAGTATCAAATGAAAATGGTGTCAGCTGAAACTCAACCGGAGAGCATCCTCTTACCTGGTCATGTGTATCAAGAATGGCTTCCCTCTTGTTACCATACAGAAATTTGGTGGAAGGTACATGAAAAATAGGGCAGTAGGGTCCTAAACAGGACTGTACAGCCTTCCTTCCCTAATTACTTCCCTAATTATTGAATGAAAGACTTAACTATTCACAGCGCCTCTAATTTACTGGGTTTCAGTTTAGTTATTGTTCTTCATTTAGCTCACCTTCATTTCCGTAGGCTGATCCTGATGATTTAGGTGATACAGAGAAATTACCAAAAAGAGATGCTTCATTAATACATTGTGTACATTTATCTACTGTATATATTAAATATATCTATTATATATATATTAACACACTCTTTCCGGTAACATTTAACTGAGTAAAACAGTACAACTTGGTCAAAACCCTTTGAACCAAGAGACCTCAAATATCTAATTTACAGAATGTGTCCAAAATCTGGGACACATGACTCTAGCTGGAATTGAAATTTGCAAATTTTATAAAATATTTTATGACATAAAATTAACATAAAACAGTTTGTGACACAATGCAAAATGTCTTAAAACATTTCCTGTGCTGATGTTTGCTACATAGTTCAATATGGGATATTTTCAAGGCAGATACTTCTGAATAAGCTTTTCCACTGTACATTAGTACATTAGAAGCTCTGTCATTGTTGAAGGTAGCAAGGAATCTGGTAAGGAAATATATCTTGAAAATTTGACCCAAGGGTCATTGGTTGTCTAGTTGAAATTAAAGCTAAGTGCATAAACAATTGATCTTTTCCTTTGAAAATAAGTAGGACTTTATGCTATATAATCCTATTTATCACAGGGGTAGGACTCCTGTGATAACTCCTTCATTTTAGTACTGCTGACAGGTTACATAAATTTTATTTGGGATCAGTTGCCCTTTGCCAAGGACTCTCCATATGTCTCAGTTACAAATGGTTCTGAAGAACAATAGAGTATTCAAGGGAACATAAATATGCAAGCATATATTGATATTGATATCAATATATGCTTGATATTGATCTATTCAAGATTAGGGTTGCCACTAAATATTTTCTATTTACTGCAGAGAGATAGGCCCCTCTATTGATGTGATGCGATACTGGATAATCTAGATTTTAAAATGATTAAATAGATACCTTTTATGATTACAGAAGTATGTGTGATTATCTATTAAAAACGAATGCTTTAAATTAGAGGCTGGGAATATTTTAGTATTTAAATGCAGGCTATACCTAATATTTGTTTGACTGGATGAGGAGAGTTGTGATTAAAATTAGTGGAAAAGCATCATATATGTTGCCAACAGCATAATTTTTTATTTAGGAAGGGGCTCTTTGGGAATAATGGTTTTGTTAAACTCCTTTAAGGCTTATTTATCATTTTCATATGTTCCCAACTTCAAAATCATGAGGAAATGTAGCATTGTTTTTTTTTCTTTTCAGTGTGCTCATAGAAAAATTTAAACAGATGAATAAAATATAGATTGGGTATTCCCACATTAAATATTTGATCCCAAACTATTTTGGATGCGGAGGGTCTAATTTTAAATCTTTTAAAAAAATACTTGCAGATTATTGTAAATGTATTCTAAAAATTATAATATGAAAGAAATTTGTTCAATGAAGAATATATGCATTAACTTCTCTTAACTGTGCTTACAGTGTATCTGCTAGAATCACTGGAGAAGTGGCTTTGCAGAATTAAAACAGCTTTTTTTAAAGCAGGAAAACTTTCCATATTTATTCTATAAAATTACAGTTTTAATAAACTATAACTGTTATTCAAAAAACTCTGTAGAATTACTTTTGAAGTTAAATACCCCAAACTTGAAATTTTATGATTTAGCAAAACAAAATAATAGGGAACTATCTAAAACGATAGTTCATATAATAGATTTACTGGTGCCACTGATAAAAATGACATGGAATTATTAGCATAGTTAACTTCATATTGTCTTTGAATTTTTTTTTTTAGTTTGTAAGTGTATATGAAAATCTAGTTTTACTTTTGCTATATTTCAGTGTTTTTATTCTTCACGGAGCTTTGAGTGCTAAGGAATCTATGCTAAGTACGTTCACACAGATACTAATCCTAGCTAAACAAAACAAGCTCTCTCTCCTCCATCCCCATAATTACCTATGAATTAGAGGAGGGGGGGTTGTCTTATTGGCTGAGGAGATACTGCTATTAAAAACACATAGTAGAAGGAAGTGAAAATCATTGAAGACCATTGAAAATTAACTGTCAGTTGAGGGGAGTTGATGGCTTATGGATTTTGAGCATCTCTTAATACCTAAATAAGGGATGCGGTGGCTCAGTGGCTAAGACGCTGAGCTTGTTGATCAAAAAGGTCAGCAGTTCAGCGATTCGAATCCCTAGCACTACGTAACGAGTGAAGCTCCCATTACTTGTCCCATCTTCTGCTAACCTAACACTTTGAAAGCATGTAAAAATGCAGGTAGAAAAAATAGGAACCACCTTTGTTGGGAAGGTGCACGTTCCGTGCACCTTCGGCATTTAGTCATGCCGACCACATGACCACAGAGAAGTCTTTGTACAGCGTTGGCTCTTCGGCTTTGAAATGGAAATGAGTATCGCCCCATAGAGTTGGGAATGACTAGCACATATGTGCGAGGGGAACCTTTACCTTTCCTGCTTCTGCTAGAAAAGAAATAGGAAATATGTTTCTGTGTACTTGATATATCTTTGGAGTGATTTTTGATAAATTGTTGCATATATAAAGTACATAGAAATGGGCCATGTGACTGTCTTTTTTGGGGTGGTTGAGTGGAACTGTTGCTTGATTTGGGAGCAGGCTGCAGTGGGCAATTCTGGGTGAGCAAGGGGAGAGGAGAATGCAAATTGAATGTGCTTAGTGATAGAATATTGAGGAATGAGTTGGGATGAGCAGTTAATGGGTTTTTTTTAAAAAAAACTTGCTTTCTAGTCATTTTTTAGATATTGTTTAATTCAAGAATCTCTATTATTGAATCTAAATGTTTGAGGGGGTATCCATTTGTATCTTTGAAAACTGTTGCTTTTCAGCAAGACGTTTGGGCTGTCATTAGTGAGGCGTTTTTTTTTTTTCCTTTATGGGCACATGCTCTTTAATAAATTGGATTGTACTTGACAACAAGTCCATTTTACTTTTGAGCAGATTATTAACCTAAAATATTAGGATAAGAAAGTACCAATGTAATGTACCTTCGTGAGCATCTAAATTTGATAGTGCTACTGGAAAGTATCAAATTGCTGCTGCATTTTTTCTAAGTTCTTTGTTTCCAAGCTACAGCAGTCACGGTGTTGTTTGTTGAGGGCTTGTTTGGCTTAACCAGTAGCCTTTCCACTTTTTGTCAATCTAATTGTTATAGTGTGTTTATTATAAAAGGATTGCTAACAATTCTGCTTTTTCCATGTAGAACATCTTCAAAGCTCTAGTAGCATTTCATTTGGTGAACAAAATGTTTTAAAACTTCTATTTGTTGTTGCTTTGTTTAGTAAAGCTATTCATAACGTTCCTAAAAGTATTATGTAACATAAACTGCAGTTTATGTTACATTTGTTGAAGCCTTTTTATTTTGCATTTATTGCTGTAGTTAATATTTGTCAAATTTAGCATCTGCTGGGAGAAGTAGAGAATGAAATTATTTATGTGCACATCAAATTGCAGTCAATAGATGTATTATTTTACATTGTTAGCCTAAATATTGAATTGAGTTAAAATACTCTGATATAATTGGTTGGGTATATATTATAACGTTATCTTAGGGCTATTACAGTGCTCCTGGTTCCGATCCTAAGGTTCCACATAATTGTTTTAAAAACTGCCTGCCTTTCATAGTAAAAACCACTTTGGTTATATTAACATAGAAAAGCCAAATAATTATTTGATGAACACCGTTTACATACTTGAATATTTGGTTAAAATTATTTATTGATTAAAATAGTTTAATTTAGTAAAGGCTTGAGATTTGTTCATGGTTGTTATTCTACTTAACTGCTTAGGCAAAATTAAATTATCTCAGTCTATAAGATATTATCACAACAAAAGATCTATTTGGTCCACATATATGAATCATGTTCTATTAGAATTTAAAGTGGCAGCCAGTTTGACTGCTTAAATTAAACAATTATAAAAACTGAAAACAATTTTATAAGGCTGTTAAAATAGCAATGCTGTAATTTTCCTAGAATTAATACATCCTAAGTATTAATTTTCAGAAATCTGATTTATATATGCTCAATTTTACAGAATAACACAGAGAATAGAAGCTCTCGCCCATTGACCTTTGAGCAAAGCTTCAACTTTTCCAATTTTCCATAACCTCAACAGGAACAACGGTGTCATTCACAGACCAATTTTTCTTCATGAGAATTAGGAACAAGGCATTTGGGAAGCAGCCAGGACTATCAGGTCCTGTTCCTCACTTTTCCATATACAAATAAGTTCACCAGGTTTCCACCAATACCCATTTTGTCAAGTGGTTGTTCACTTGTGGCTTATGGGAGTCATGCATCTTTTAGGATGATTAGTTAACTTGACCAATTGCACCAACTTTCGGTGATCAGCGCTAATTAAAACATTTATCTCACTGGAAATGGAATACAAAGAAATTTCTTGAAAAAATATACAAAGCTAAAAACATTAACAGCTTATTGTTCCTGGTTGTTTTGATAAGATAGGAGTTCTCAAATTTAACTTTTCAACTTTTATTTGGAGCAAGCATTTGTTTTTTTATAGTACCACTACAATTGGAAAGCATTAGTAAAATTAACCTGTATTATATAATTTATACTTCCACTGGTTCTTCAAAGAGCTAAATATATTTTCCATGAAAAACACGGAAATTTAAAACATGAAAAGTCTCCAAGAAGTTTTAGTAGTCAATCAATCAATCTTTATTGATTAGCCCTTGGGCCATATCAAAATACCAAGTTCCAGAGACAAAAACTACAATTTAAAATGAGATTGAAACAAACCACAACTTAAAATGTAAATGGAATAAAATACAATTTAAAATACAATCAGAATAGAATGCAATAATTTAAGATACAAATTAAATATGCTTGAAATTATATTACAATGTCACCCCTACGCCTACCCCGTCAAGTGGTCTTTCTTACAGTCCACCATGTTCTGCTGCACCAACTTTGTCCTTATTTCCATCAACTTTACAGTAAATTTGGCAATCCATTTCACCAACTGCAAATTAGTACCTGACAAACAATGTTCCAAAAAGCGCTCTTTAGACTTAGGGGTGCTGGTATAAAAGATCCTACCCAACTGGTGTTCCCTCAAATCTGAGTACAGGGGGGAATCAAAAATTACGTGGGACATTGTTTCAACTTCTCCCGTCCCACATAAACAGACTCTTTCACTTGCAGGGATCCCCTTATACCTGCCCCAAAGCATGTTTGTTTGAAGTTGGTCCAATCTCAATTTGGAAAAAAAATCTCCTTATGACGGGAGATAAAGGCGAAGTTAAATATTTTTCTATTTTAAAAATTTGTTTGTTTACTGATAACAAGGGGCAAACTTTTGCTGCTGTCACCTGTGCAATGTCTGATTGTGCACTTATGTCCTTAAATCTCTGTGCAATCCACGTTCTGATCTGCCTAAGATCGTGCTGCTGCCAGTTTAAAGGAATACCAAAGCTTGATACCTGCTTCAAAATTCTTGATAACCAATTATTTTTATTACTTGAGATAATCTACTCCATTAGCGCTACCTTTACTAACCTCCCTTCCTCCATCTTGATTATTCTTAGCCAGTAATAAACAGTCTTCAACAGGGCCCTTGTGCCAATCGCATGTACTCCCAATTCTGCCCTCACTACACATGCTGGGGTTCCAGGGGACACTGCCAAGATTCTCCTCAAGAACTTATTTTGAGGGATTTCCAACCCAGGCAACTTAACCCCCATATTTCTGCCCCGTACTGGTTCAATTTTCACCTGAAAGACCTTTAACACTGGGGTTAATGAAGATGGAGTTTTGTCTTAAGATAAGTTTATTTAATTGGGCCGTCTGAGCCAGGGCTTTCTGAGCTCCGACTTTTACATGTTTATTCCATTTACCATTTGTCTGGAATACTATCCCTAAATAGGTAAATGACTGAACTTGTTCTATTCTCCTGTCATTTAAAACCCATCTCCTCATCTTTTGTTTGCCTGCTAAATATTACCTTTGATTTCTCTACGTTAATTATCAAGCGATTCTTTATACAATATGCTGCCAACCTCCCGAGTGACCTTCGTAGCTCCACCTGTAAGGCCAACATCAGAATTATATCTTCAGCATATAATAAGCAATTTACCTGTTGTTCCTATACTAGGCCCATGGAGTGATATGTCTTCCAAACATTTTGGCAAGTCGTTTAAGTATAAATTGAAAAGTGTTGGAGCTAAAATGCAGCCTTGTCTTAAGCCCTTATTTATTGGGATTGCATTTGTTACCAATCCTGTCCTGTTCTCTCGTACTCTAACCCTGGGTTTCCATGTACCGTATATACTCGAGTATAGGCCGACCCGAATATAAGCCGAAGCACCTAATTTTACCACAAAAAAACTGGAAAAGTTATTGACTCGAGTATAAGCCTAGGGTGGGAAATGCAGCAGCTACCGGTAAATTTCAAAAATAAAAATAGATACCAATAATGTTTTTGAATATTTATTTCAAAGAAAAACAGTAAACTAGCGGTGTATTCAATGAAATACTTCACTCACCTCATGATGCTGATGTCCCGCTGTGATGATGATGTCCCGTGCAGCCGCGGGAGCGATGTCCCGCCTCCTATGACACACGGCACAGTGATTCCTATCATTGGATCACTGTACCAGAGGAGGTGGGACATCGCTATGTGGCTGCTTGCCATAACAAGGAGGAGGTGGGACATCGTTGCAGAGCGGCAGGAGGGGGAGGAAGGGGAATCGTAAGACAGCCCTGCATTACATTAGAACGTGAGGAGGGGGGATGGTGCGGTGCGCGCTGCGCGGCAAACTGACACAGAGGGAGGGGAAACTCACAGGGGCACTGGGCCATTCACGAGTGTCACCCAGCGGCATGGCCCCGCCCCTTTTTCTCCTCCATTTAGGGGAAATTTTTCACTGACTCGAGTATAAGCCGAGGCGGCTTTTTTCAGCCCAAAAAGTGGGCTGAAAAACTAGGCTTATACTCGAGTATATACAGTATAACAATCTAATTAAATATAGCAATTTTTTTTCTATTCCCATGGCCTCTAATTTATCCCATAAAATTTGTCTATTAATTGTATCGAAGGCAGACTTCAGGTCTATAAATGCCACATACAGTGGTTTTTTCCAAAACTTAAACTTTGTTATTAGATGGTCCAATACAAGACAATTGTCCATAGTAGATCTTCCGCTCCTGAAGCCTGTCTGTTCTTCAGCTAGAATGTTATCTCTCTTTATCCAATCTTCTAATTTATGAAGCAAATACTTAGCATAAATTTTTGCTGAAATATCGATTAGACTAATTAGCTGGAAATTATCTGGGTTATCTCTAGAGCCTTTTTTATGTAGTGGAATAATTATTTATGTGCGCCAACTAGCAGGAATTTGCCCTGTTCTATTAATAAAAGTAAAGAGACCCGCCAGGACAGGCGCCCACCAGGTTATGTTTTCTTTAAATAAAGATGCCGGGAGCGCATCCTGTCCTGGAGCTTTGTTTGACTTCAGGGAAAAGATTAAACGCCTCACCTCCATGATTGACACTTCTGCCCACTGGGGTAAGGCTTCATATCCCTGTTTCAGGCTCAGAGAAGATAACATGTCATCAGAACTTTCCGCTACTGCTGGAGTGGCCAAATGCCTCTCCCAACTTACTGCAGTAATATTTGGGTCACTTATTGATTTTCTATCTTTAATAAATTTTGAGACCCCCCCCCCAACCAGAAAAGTGTGGGTGAGACCAGCTTTGCTGCCTGTTCTAAGCCAGCCCATAAATTATCAGTATAAGAGGCATTTTTCTTCTTCAATAGCTGCTTATATTTCTGCCTCGTGATGATATATTCCTTCTGTAATTCCATGTTTGGGCTGATTTAGTATCTCCTAAGTGATTTCCTGAGCTGTTTTCTCCTTTCCTTGCAGTCGTTATCAAACCATGTTGAGTGACTATAATCAGACTGGCCCTTTGGCTTAGTAGTCATTAAAAATGCTTCAATTTATGGCATATTTCTGCAAAATATACTAAAAGCTCTTGTTCACCTGTACTATTTGAGCATATAAGCGCTAGAGTTTCCATACATGGTGAATTCAAAAATTCTGTCACTACTTTCCCATCAACCCTCTTCCATGTTAGCCTTCTCTCCTGGGCTATTTCCAAGTTGTGGCCTATTTGTTGAATTATTTGATTCCTTTTCCTTAAATCAGAAGTAATTACCAGGGACATCTCAATCGGAAGGTGATCACTTTCAGGCCTTGGTAACATCAAGACTGAAGTAGCCCCTGAGACTAAGCTGTGAGAAACACAAAAGTAATCGATAGAGCTACATGCCTTGGGACCAAAAAAGGTTATGGGGTACCTTCTAACCTCTGAGTACTGGCCTACAATTTGAAGGTTACAATTGTATACCATTGTTAGAAATTTCCCCCCATCTTTATTCTTTTTCCTAACATGGGAGTCCCATGATTGTTGGTTTTGTAAATAACCATCTGGAATTGTACCATTTTCAACAAAAGGTTTCAACGAGGGGCCAACATGGGCATTAAAATCTCCTGCCAAAATTAGAGGTGTTTTTATAATTTTTTTCTGTATATCTAATATCTTTACCTCCAGTGCCACCCACAGGTCGCCCATTGCTGGGTTAACATACACATTTATGAATACTATTGACTTCCCTCCACATGCCAAATGGATTGTTTGAGAAAATAAAGGGCCAGAGTCTGAGCATATCTCGTTTCCCTTCGGCTTTTACCAAAATGTACAACCCTCCTGAGGCTCTTCCCTTTATAGCTACCCTCTTTGCTGGTAGCTGCCAAATATTAAACCCAGGGAGCTCAATAGGGGCCTCGTCACCACTAACCCAAGACTCCTGCAAAAGAAGTTTTAGTTTATCCTTTGCCTGTTATAGTAATCTATCCCATTTCATGTGAAAATTTTCAAATTTAATATTCTTGTACATATAGTACAAGTAGAACATCCCCTATATTAATATACTTTTTCTACTTAATGTAATGCAGTTAAACAATAATATTTAAGCTTATTTTAATCAAAATGAATCAAATTGACTCTGTTTATTTCATTGCAGGATCTGGAATTCCATGGAGTTATGAGGTTTTATTTTCAAGACAAAGCAGCTGGAAATTTTGCAACAAAATGTATCCGTGTGTCTAGCACTGCCACAACTCAGGATGTGATAGAAACACTTGCAGAAAAATTCCGGCCAGATATGCGAATGTTATCATCCCCAAAATATTCACTTTATGAAGTGCACGTCAGTGGAGGTTAGTGTATTCTATTTGGGCTCTTAAAAAAGAAATAATAGCAGGAGTGAAAAAAATAGACTTCATAAAGTTCCTTGTTTCACTCAATTTCAGCAGTTAACATTTGAGAAAAAGAAATTGCTAGCTGACATACTAAAACTTAAGAATGTCAAAATATGTTACCAGTAAAAATGTGTACAATCAGAACATTCCAATATCTTAGTAAGCTTGTGGGCTCAAAAAAAATCTCAGCATATTTCATTGATGTAAATCTTACATGAAGTTTTGAAGGATTGGAACCTTGTTCAGAGTTGGGTCACTTTAGAAAATGTGCCTGGACTATTGGGATTGTGGCTATGAACACTTTTTTTTTTCTAAAGGAGCCATTGCAGTTCATGAGTGTACAGTAGTAATGTAATGATCATCTGAATGATTATACTGTAATAGTCATGTATAGAGAGTCAGTTTTAGTATAAGTAAGGTGCTGGCCAAGAAACCAGGTGTCTGAACTTTAAGCTTCTTTTACATTTGAAAGTCTGCTAGATGACTTTGGACCAGCCTTTTGCTCTCAACCTCACCTCATAGCTTTGCTGTTGTGGGAAAAATAAGAGGAAGGAATAGTACACAAGTTTGCCTCCTTAAATTATGTATAATAAGATGGGATGATATTTAAATATTATCACCATCTGAAGTCACGTTATTGAAAATAATCTGGAATTTTAAGGTGGCACAGAATATGATAACCTTCCTCCTAACAGGAATCAGGAAAGCCTCATGTGCAGTAAGTTTTCTTACAGCTTCAATTTGAGAAACCATTCAGGATACCAATATTTTTATAAAACACTGCAATCCAAGGTTAGCAGAGTTAGAGATAGTGCTCCAGAATGAGCCATTTTATTTTATACCATTTCAAATGGAGCCTTCTTAAATTAAAGGCACTTTTCCTCAGGTAGGTGAAATTGGATTATAAAAAATAAAACTGGATTTTCAGATTGCTTTCTTAATCATTGTAGGAAGATCATAATTGAAATAAATGATTGATGATATAATTTTGTTATTATTTTGGATTCTAAATGACAATATTTAGATTTCAAAAAGATAAAAAAATATTGGTGTAACTTATTAAAATTCATGAGCTAAAAACAGAATGTTTATCCTTATTGTCTTATCACTTTATTGCGGAAAAATGATCTTTGCTCTTCTATTCTGTAAGTTTTAATTTGCATCTTTCACATTTGATACTATCTACATTGTGGATTTTTTAAAAGAAATTGGTATTTTTATTCCTCTGAGATCAAGAATATCGGTGCAGTTTAATTAGCTCAAATAAGAGATAACTTGAGATAACTGTATAGTTCTTGTGATATATCTGATTTAGTTTCATTATCTTATTTTGAAGAGGACAATGATTAAATGAATGCTTCCACGATTCCAGTTGGAAACAGTAGATTGCAATTTATGGGCAGTAGGTTAAAGCTGGTTGTGGAGAGTTGCATGATACAGACCTACGATGGCAAACCTATGGCATGTGTGCCAGAGGTGGGACACAGAGCACTCTCTGTGGGCACGCGTGCCGTTGCCAACTGCTCTACTGGTTTTCAGATGCACATGCATGCTGGCCAGCTGGTCTTCGCGGGTGCCAGAGTGCCGGAAAACATCCTGAAAACATCCCAAAAAACGGCCTAAAAATGGCCTAGAAAATGGCCTGAAAACTGCCCGAAAAACATACAAAACCAGCCATGCATCCGCCGGCCAGCTGGTCTTTAGGTTTCTGGTGCTCCGGCGCATGCATGCATGTGCATTTTGCTTTGGGCACGGTGCCAAAAAGATTTGCCATCACTGATATAGACATTTATATAAGATTTCATGTTTTTCTTTAGTTTCAAAAAGAAAGAGCAAGAATAGTTATTGGAGTTAAGAGAATAAATGGTTTTCTATGCATTTGGTGAGAACTATGTTTTGGCAAAAGAATATATACAGATATTTATAAACTGGCCCTTCCCCATAAGTCCCCAGTTGTGAGACCCAGCTTATTAAGTTGGGCTCTAGGAATCAGTTGGGACTGTTGGTATTGTACAAAACTCTCTGCTTCTTAGCAACTTCCCTAACTGAGCTGCTTGACTCCCATTTCTGGATTGAGAAACTTACCATATTTTTCGGAGTATAAGATGCACCTTTTTTAGTCAAAAAAAGAGGCGGAAAATCTGGTGCGTCTTATACATCGAATACAGCATTTTTTGTCTCCCGAAACCCTGCCCCTACACCAAAATGGCTGTTTTTTGCCCCCCCAGCCCCCAGCAGCACTTTATAAGCCTCCATAAGGCTATGCATGCAATTTTGTTTGACAGAAAATGGCCCGTTTTCACAAAAAATAGGCTGTTTTTTGCTCGTTTTTGCCTTCCCCATCAGAGCACTCTGCAAGCCTCCCCAAGGCTATTCATGCTTTTTTTTTTTGAAAAAAAAAAGCTCATTTTCGCAAAAAACGGGTCATTTTTGGGAGGTTTGCAGAGTGCAAAAACTCCCCCCCCCCTTTTGGAAAGCTCTTTAACTGATTGATGAGAATTACATTGATCAAGTGCTGTGCCAGCAGAAACGAAGTCTTAGGTGCTGCAGATTGTCAGCGATTTCTTTCTCCAGCACATGGGTAAATACATCTGGAAACATCTACCTACCTACTCTCTCTCTCTCCCTCCCTCCCTCCCTACTGTATCTCTCTCTTTCTCTCTCTCTCTCTCTTCCTTTACCTACCTACCTAACTACTCACTCACTCACTCTCTACCTACTGTATTTCTCTGTCCCTCTATCTACCTACTTTTTTTAAAAAAAATGCCTCTTCAAAACCTTGGTGCGTCTTATACTCTGAAAAATACAGTACTTATGGTTTTGCAGGATTTTAATATGCCTTCCCTGAAATAGATTCTGATTTTTTTTTTGAGGGAGAGGTGGGTTGTTTCTTTATCTAATAAAGAGACTGTGGTTTGCTCCTCCTTAAGAAGCCATTGCTGGAACCCACTTTATTGGATAATTTTCATCCAATATATCGCTCCCTTGTTTGGGAAGGTGGTAGAGAAGCAAGAACAACAGCTTCAGGGGGCCTTTGAGGAAATAAGTTATCTGGACCATTTTAATTAGGATTCAGACCCAGGTATGGGATGGAAACAGCATTGGTTGCCCTTTTGGATGAACTTTGGTGTGAGTGGGCTGAGGGTAGTGCATCCATCTTTGCGCTATTTGACCTCTCAGCTTTCAATACCATCAATCATAGTAGTCTTCTTAATAGGCTCAGAAGATTAAGAGTGGGCAGCATGGTGTTTTGCTGGTTTGCCTTCATCCTTCAGGGCCAATTTCAGTTGGTGTTGATAGTGGAGGACAACTCTTACTCTCGGCCCCTACTGTGTGAGGTGCCATAGGGTTTGATGTTTTCTCCTCTCCTTTATAACATCTACATGAGGTTGCTGGGTGAGTTCATCTGCCACCATGGGATGAGATGTCATTAGTATGTTGTGGGTACCGAGGTGGCACGGTGATTAGAGTGCAGCACTGCAGGCTACTTCAGCTGACTGCAGTTCTGCAGTTCGGCTGTTCAAATCTCACTGGCTCATGGTTGACTCAGCCTTCCATCCTTCCGAGGTGGGTAAAATGAGGACCCAGATTGTTGTTGGGGGCAATATTCTGATTCTGTAAACCACTTAGAGAGGGCTGAAAGCCCTATGAAGCGGTATATAAGTCTAACTGCTATTGCTATTGCTATTGCTACCCAGTTATATATTTTCAACCTGGGGGTTTAAGCAATGCCTGGAGGCCTTGGTTGAGTCTAGATGGGGAACAAGAGACTTCAGCTCAACTCTGACAAGGCCAAATAGCTTTGGCTTGGGGCTCCAGGATTTTGCCATCTGTGCTACTGAATGGGATTTCAGTATGCAGTGACATCCAGAGTGCACTCTGAGAGTTCTCCTGAATGCATGACTCCTGTTCAAGGAGTAGGTGACAGTTGTGGGTAGGAAATTGCCATTTTTATCCCTCCTGTCTTTTGGTTTGTATCTTTCACTTTTATGACATGTATTATTAAGGATATTAATAATAAATAATAAATATTGTCTATTTTGTTTTTATTTTATTATCTGATTGTTGTTTGCTGCCGAAAGTCACCTCCAGTGGGATGGGCAGTTATACAAGTTTAATTAATATTTAAATTAGTGTAATGATTTAATTCCTATAAATATATGAACTATCTTATCCACACCTGTAATAGGCCCTTTTGACTTGTAGATAGAAGTGGAAGAGCAGTAGCTCCCTGCTCTGGGTCCACTTTTCTGTATAGGAGAAAAAAAATCTGGTTCCTTGGATAGAGAGGAAACGATTGCCTCTTTGCTTTTGTAAAGGGACTCTCAGAAATTTTTTTTAAAAGTACATTTATTCAGTATGTGTGTGATAAAATAAAACTGGTGGATCTTATGTAATACTTTGCTGATAAATAGATGAAATGCTAAAGCTCAATGCTACTACATTCTTATATAAATACTGTTTCTCAATTTGTGAGCAGGAAGAAATAAAACATTAAAATAGAATAATCAGCTTTGTGGTAAACACAAAGGAAAGGCATATTTGAGCATAAGAATAGTATGCAGGCCTCAATATTATCATACGAAAACAGAAACTTTCTATAGACTTTTCAGAAAGATGCATTAATATTTGGTACTGGAAGTAGTTAACCTTAAGCCAGACTCTATGTGTTTCTTTTTAAAATGTCTTTCTCTCCCCCCTTTTCTTCAGGTATAACAACATACAGATCATAAATACTTTTATAGCATGCAGACTGTATTTCTAAAATGTTTAGTTCACGATGCTTTTATCTTTCAGAATATTTACGTTTATTTTACATAAAATTTCTTATTAACAGATTAAGTATTCAGTATTCCTAGCAGTGTGTTGTATCTAAAATATATATACTCAAAGTAACTCAACTGCAGCAAATTACATTGTGTAATTGAAGTAGCATGATGATGTCACTTCAGAAAAGCAAATTGAGGCACATAATGAGCACTGTGCCATGTTTGATACTGAATTTATAATCCAAGGCCATCAATATAGTCAACATTTGGAGAAAAGGCAAAGATGTGTTTTGAATTTTTTTTTGGGGGGGGGGACATCTCAGTGAAATTGATTATGGGCTTCTTCAGCGTAGATGATATTTCTCTGGTTTAAAATTTTAGCATTTTAACCAATTTAGTTTTCAATTTTACATTTAGCCATGTTTTCCTTATTCTTTCACATCTTTTTGCTTTATCTTACCATATTCACTCATTCATTCATTTTTAAACATGTTTTATTTCTGCTGTTTTCATTTCTCCCTCCTAATGTCAAGAAATGTAAAGATAAAAGACTGACAAATACGTGTATAAGAATTAAACTTTCTTCATTTTATTGTGGAGACTGATCAGCTAATTCATAAGTAAAAAGAGAGTATTAGGAGAAAATTAGGTTTGATGATTCTGAAGCTATGTTGAGTGCAGCTAATAGGACAGTCTGGGGAATCCTTTCTAAAAGCAGTTCCAGTGTGCATAAACTTTTTCCATTTTACCTCCTTTAGTCAGCACAGAAACTCAGAGGCTACACCTATAATTAGGAATACAGGTGTTACTTTTCCATGTCATCAAATAATGCAGAGAATATAACTAGTTTCCAAAACAAGTTAATATGTCAAAGATTCAAATACCTAATGATGGCCTAAATGCAATATAAAGTGAGCAGATGTGCATGTGCATATGGGATTTTTTTTCTTGCTGTTCTGCTGTATGCTCTCTGGAAGATTAACATTTGGGGAACAGGCCACATCTTATCCTAGACTTTTAAAAAGGACCAGAAGTTTGTAGTCTCATCTCCAACAGTTGGAAGACAAATATTGGAAAACTTATTTCTTCTATAATAAAATAGCCAAATCGCATTCCTGTTATCATGTTGCTTTTTCTTATTCTCCTGTGCGCTGCTTGGAGAATCCAAGTGTGGGTTCAATTTCTGTCTATCTGCCCAGTGACTGAGTTTTATTAAGAACTTTGGTCAAACCTTGGCTCGACTGTTTTCAGTTTCTCAACTCAGTCTGAAGCCCATAGGAAGTGACTACCAATCTCCTACAAACTACTAAGCCAAAAAAAAAAAAAACAGATTTGTCCCAGACTTGAATCCTTTGATCATCGATTTGGAGTTTTCTACCTGCTCTTGCTGCAACAGAAGGTTTGTTTTTGATATAGGGAAGCTTTTCATTAATCTTACATGATTTTCATAGTTTTCTTACTACTATTTGATCTCCAGACATATTTTTGTAGCATAATAAAATGATACAAGACAGTTCCACAGGATTTTTATAATATAGTCTATATTCTATAAGATGTTTCTAATGTAATGCCTTATTGACATAAATTTGGCAGTGTTTCTAAGGTAAAATATGGTATTTTTACAGGAGCAACAAAACCAGTTTCATTATTTTTTGTCTCTTGGTTTAATAGAAAAAGTTTAAGTTGATGTGCACCCAGGTAACAACAACCAACAAGAAATTCTTGTTTTACTGGTTTATTATTTAGCTGAATGATCTTTTTATGCTTTAAAGAGATTATGGTGATTTATAGTGAGTGATCTGCTACCCTGTATTTGACACTGGTTGACTAATTTTGTGTCATTGGGTCATTGTCAACTTTTACTGATCATATAGATTTTCTCCATGATAATCTGTTACTAACCTGATCTACAGTACCCATTGCTACTGTACCAGAGTCTATCCACCTTGTTCTTGGTGGTTGTTCTTCTTCCCAGCATTAGAACCTTTGTTAGAGAGCTATGTCTTTGCATAATGTGTCCAAATTAAGATAATTTGGGTATGATCATTTGTACTTTAAGTAAAAACTGTGGATTGAGTAGTTTGAATTGAAAAAAACCCCTCTGGATTGAGTAGTTTATCCATCACTAAAATTCAAAAGAATCAATATTCTATCTTGTTTCTTCAAAGTCCAACCTTCACTGTCATAGAGTATCACAGGGAAAAGTGCTTGCATTATTCTGATCATTGTAGGTAGAGATACATCATGGAATGAGTATCTTTTCATGGCCGCTTTGCTAAATGCTAATCTGCCGTGTATTTGTTGACTTCATGTTTTTTTACTATTGCACCTAAAAGGCAGAAGCTATCTGTCCCTTCAGTATCTTCATTAGCATCTCAAAGGATGATTGTTGTACTTGATGTTATGCATTTGGTTGGCTTATACTTGATTTTAGTCATTTTTTTTGGCAAAACTGTTGTGAATTAAATCACATGCTCATGGGATGCTGCAAATGGCCATAAATACTGCTATGTTGCCAAGCATTCATAATTCAGTCATGTGATCAATGGGAGGGGCAACTGTTAGGACATTGGATCCAGATTGTAAGTCCCCTTTTTCAGGTCAGTCCTAACTTTGAACAGTCGCTAGGTCATTTTTGTTTGTTTTCTTTTGAATGTAACTGATCATAGATCAAATATTGACTGAATTGATCAATCAATTACTTAGTAGTAAGTTGAATACCTGTGGTGTCATAAGCATAACACAGGTTATTGATGTTTTTCCTCCAAATTTAAAAAAGATAAAACACCTTCTTCCAATCAAGTTTTCTTTAATATATATTCATATGGGTTGAATAATTAAGGGGAGAGTATAAGCCTTGATTCCCCACTTTGCCATCCATAGTCTGTCCATACTGTAGCTTCCTGACTCTCGTATGTATGTATGTATGTATGTATGTGTGTGTGTATGTATGTATGAGGACAATGAGATGTTCTGTGATCTCTGACACTATTAAATACTGATAATGAAGCTGTTTATTTAGTTCATGGTTGGTTTAGGAATATGTCTTTTGAATATTAATCAATAGATGCTATACTGCAGTAATTATTTGAATAAAAATTAGTAAATTGGAGTGTACGTAGTTGCATCAACTAGGTTTAGAGCAAGCATTGTTTTATATCCCATTAGCTTAAGAACTTTTTAGAAACTTGCAAACAACTTATATTTGTTCTTAATTTTAAATCTTGTCCTTATTAAATCTTATCGGTTTCATAATTATATATTATTTGGTTGATTACTTTTTAATAGATGAATGACTAAAAACAAAATGAATCCCTTGACAATATTAACTTATGTTGTCAAAGAGGGAGATTTTGGTGATAAAAGTCTAGTAAGTTAAAAAAGGAATGATCTCCCTCCATGTATTGAAGAAACTTTTAAATTGTATGTGTACATGCTGATATATTTAAACATTTCATTACATGTTTGATTTTTGGATGACTTTTGAAGCCCATGGGCAGACTTTAAATGTTCAAAGCAATATTTTTTAAAATAAGATGCTTTTTATATTGTACTAAAAGTGCACTCTGGGAATTGTCATCCAAAAACAGTGCCGACTAGAAAATTTGGAAATTCTAGTCCTAACACACCTGATAAGTGTCAGATGAGAAATGGTTGGTTCAAATTTCAGTTACTGACAGTTTAATCATTTTGATAAACTGAAAGACTTGATAGTCTTCTGTTATGATACAAGAACAGTCTATTAACTAAATGTATTTGCTGTGTCATTTCTTGGCTGCTATGTTAATTGTCAACATTCTGCATTGTTTGATCTTGTCTTTTTTTCTCTTATATTGAAGAAGAAAGAAGATTGGATATAGATGAGAAACCTCTAGTTGTACAATTAAATTGGAACAAAGATGATCGTGAAGGAAGATTTGTGCTTAAGAATGAAAATGATGCACTTCCTCCAAAGGTAAAAAGCAATGTTCTGTATAAGTGGGTATATATTTGAGCTGTATATCTGAGTTTTTCTATGTTTATAAAAATAAACTTTGTATATCTTGAGTTTTCTGTGCTTATAAAAATTGTCTTTGTATTACAGATTTTTTTTGTAATTCTCCATTAATAGTCAATGAATGTGCCTTTACATGTAGTCTTATGCATGATGGCACAGTTGTGTTAGGCAGAATGTGTGATTTCCATTCCATTTAGTTTATATTAGCTTAATTTCTCAAATTAGGCAGTTAATGCTGATTCAAATGCTGTTTTTTTTGGAAATGGAAATGTTAAATAGTTCTATAGATACGTAGAAGGTGGTCAGTGATTACAAATATTATGCTTATGACAAAATACTAAATGTTTGTGTGTAAAGTCCAATTCATTTGTTATTTAAAAATCAATATTCTTAGAATTCTGCTTTAAGTGCTTCTGAGGATCTTCATTATATTTCAGCTCAAAAAAGGAATTTTATGACCAGTGGTAATGCTTAACACTCAGTTAAGAAAAAAAAAATCATTGTTGCTAGCCATTTAAGGTTGACCATAATAGGAAGCCACATTTATAAATGCTAAAACTGCTTTTATTATAAGGCTACAGTAACTTCTTGAAAGCATAGATATGCTTACTTGATCCTTCCCTTTATCTTCATGAGAATTATAGAGGATCCTGTCTGAGGTATTTTCCCATATTTCATTTCCCCCCTGGATTTAAAGTTATTTTATCTGACATCGTAGTTGTTTTTTCTTCCTTCCATTCCTCAAGCTTCTGTCTTCCGTCTGTTACATAAGTAGAAGATTTATTTATGTACCGTATTTTTCGGAGTAAAAGACGCATCTTTTCCTCCCCCCAAAAGAGGGTGAAAATTTGGGTGCATCTTGTACACTGAATGTAGCTCCACCCACCAGAGGCCAAAAATGTGAGGCATGGAGGCAGCGATGGTGTGTGGCAATGCCTGCAGTCTGGAACAGCTGATTGGGAGTATTCTCCCAGTTGGTGGAGATAGCAGCCAGACTGGGTTTTTACTCTGTCTAGAATCCAATTGGACTGAGTCTACAATCTGTGATGTCATCGTGCATTGGTGGCTCCACCCAGCTTTAGACTCAGTATAATTAGGACTAGATGTGAGAATTGGTCTCTCCTCAATTTTTTTCCAAAACGCTTCTTAATTGGAATTTTTCAAAAATATTTTTCCTTTAAATTGGTTAGGAACCTAGTCTGACTGATCTCCTCCAACATCGGATCGAGCAGGGGACTTCCCAGCGGTCCTGGGCCAAGTGGACAGGCCTTTGGCGACGAGGCTAAAGGGAAGCAACACCCATGAGTTCGCTCCGGAGCGCTTCTTACCATCTGCCGGCCGGCGCACGTACTTCCCTAGCCTCTCTCCTGGCTCACGGGCAAAGCCCAGAGGCATCAAATAGTGCTGCCTCTTCGATTGCTAACTTTCTATTCCTGCTTTGGCATAATTCCTTGGGCACGGCTCCATAGCAGGCCACTACAGTGGTTCCTGCTCCCCCATCAGAAATCTAACAGGAAATGCTCCCCTCACCGGGTCCTAGTTCCCCAGGAAGTGAAAAGATCTCTGGACTGGTGGAGATCCCCTGCCATGTCGCAGGGGACACCGTTCAGGAAGCCGACACGCCTCACCCTAACGACCGATGCCAGCCTGGTAGGATGGGGGCACACTTACAGAACTTTATAGCCTAGGGCCAGTGGTCAGCAAATGAGCGCCAAAATAGCATAAACTGGCTCGAATCGTCCAATTAGTCCTATTACACTTTCAGGACTTCGTCAGGGATGCCGACATATTAGTCTTGACTGACAACACTACCACCAAGGCTCATGTCAATTGTCAGGAGGGGACCCAATCCTGGGCTCTCATGAGGGAGGCCAAGCCAATCTGTTATTCTCTGGGTGGAATCCCATGTAGCATCCCTCAAAGCAGAACACATCTCAGGGGTCCTGAATGTCCAAGCAGATTGGCTCAGCCAATATGGCACTGAAAAAAGTGAGTTGTGACTGTTTTTCACACTTATGTCCATTGCAGCATCCCCAAGGTCAGTGAACAAACTTCAGATGCTTGGCAACTGGTTCATATTTATGATTATTGCAGTGTCCTGTGGTCATATGATCCCCTTTTGTGACCTTCTGACCAACAAAGTCAATGGGGAAGGTAGATTCACTTAACAACTGTATTACTAACTTAACAACTACAGTGACTCACTTAACGACTCAGCAAGAAAGTGGGGGAAAACTACCTAACAAATGTCTTGTTTAGCAACAGACATTTTTTTTTTCATTTAGTCATTTATTTGACATTTATAGGCCGCCCTTTTCCCTGAGGGGACTCAGGGCGGCTTACAATTAATAGGGAGGGAGTGCAAGACAGAACACAAGAAAAAAAGAAAAATGTGAATAAAAAAAATAAACCAGTAAAACACAACATTCATTCAGCATTCGGGTGGGGCGAGGTTAGGGTCTTATCCCCAGGCCTGACGGGATAGCCAGATCTTGAGGGCTGTGCGGAAGGTCTGGACGGTGGTGAGGGTGCGAATCTCCACGGGGAGATCGTTCCAAAGCGTCGGAGCTGCAACTGAGAAGGCTCTCCTCCGCGTAGTCGCCAGTCGGCACTGACTGGCGGATGGAATTCGGAGGAGGCCTACTCTATGCGATCTGATGGGACGCAGGGAGGTAATTGGCAGAAGGCGGTCTCTCAAATAGTCAGATCCACTACCATGGAGGGCTTTATGAATGGTAAGTAGCACCTTGAAGCGCACCCGAAGATCAACAGGTAGCCAGCGCAGCTCACGGAGGATCGGTGTTATGTGGGAGAACCGTGGTGCGCCCACGATCACTCGCACGGCCGCATTCTGGACTAGCTGAAGTCGCCGGATGCTCTTCAAGGGCAGCCCCATGTAGAGCACATTGCAGTATTCCAGCCTAGAGATCACAAGGGCTCGAGTGACTGTTGTGAGGGCCTCCCGATTCAGGTAGGGCCGCAACTGGCGTACCAGGCGAACCTGGGCAAATGCCCCCCTGGTCACAGCTGACAAATGATGGTCAAAAGTCAGCTGTGGGTCCAGGAGGACTCGCAAGTTGCGGACCCTGTCTGAGGGGTATAAATTTTGACCCCCCAGCCTGAGTGATGGAACGTTGGCCAAATTGTTGGGAGGAAAACACAACAGCCACTCGGTCTTGTCTGGGTTGAGTACCAGTTTGTTAGCTCTCATCCAGTCCCTAACGGCCTCAAGACCCCGGTTCATCACGTCCACCGCTTCATTGAGTTGGCACGGGGCGGACAGATAAAACTGTGTATCATCCGCATATTGATGGTATTTTATTCCGTGCCTCCGAATGATCTCACCCAGCGGTTTCATGTATATGTTGAATAGTAGGGGGGATAAGACCAAGCCCTGCGGCACCCCATAAGTTAGGGGCCTCGGGGATGATCTCTGCCCCCCCACCAACACCGACTGCGACCTGTCCGAGAGGTAGGAGGAGAACCACTGCAAAATAGTGCCTCCCACTCCCACCTCCCGCAGTCGTCGCAGAAGGATACCATGGTCGATGGTATCGAAAGCCGCTGAGAGGTCAAGGAGAACCAGGATGGACGCATGGCCTCCATCTCTGGCTCTCCAGAGATCATCGGTCAATGCGACCAAAGCGGTTTCTGTGCTGTAGCCGGGCCTGAAGCCGGAGTGGAAGGGGTCAAGATAGCTAGCTTCCTCCAAGGTACGCTGAAGCTGGAAGGCCACCACCGTCTCAACAACCTTCCCAACAAAGGGAAGGTTGGAGACTGGACGGTAGTTATTAAGAACAGCTGGATCCAAGGATGGTTTCTTCAGGAGGGGTCTCACCACCGCCGCTTTAAGTGCGGCGGGGAAGTGCCCCTCCCGAAGGGAGGCGGTAACGACCGCCTGGATCCAGCCTCGTGTCACCTCACTGCTGTTGGCAACCAGCCAGGAGGGACACGGGTCCAGTATACAGGTGGAGGCGCTCAGCTCGCATAGCTTTGTCCACATCCCCAGAGGCAACATCCTGAAACTCAACCCAGAGATGGTCTGCCAAGTTATCCCCCTGTGTCTCGGCTGGATCTGCGGGAGTGGAGTCCAAGTCCGACCGAAACCGAGCAACTTTGTCCGCCAAGAACTGGACATACTCCTCAGCCTTACCCTGTAAGGGGTCCCCTGCCTCCCTCCTATTTAGGAGGGAGCGGGTTATCCTAAACAGGGCGGCCGGGCGGGACTCGGCGGACGCAACCAAGGTGGCAATGTGTGTTCTTTTAGTTGTCCTTAGTGCCCGGATGTATTCCTTGGTGCATGCTGTCAGAAGTGCTCGGTTCGATTCGGACCTATCGGACCTCCACAAGTGCTCTAGGCGTCTCCTCCGGCGCTTCATCTCCCGGAGCTCCTCGGTGAACCAAGGAGGCCTCCGGGATCCGCCGACCCGGAGGGGCTGTAGTGGCGCAATCCGGTCAAGAGACTCCGATGCTGCCGAGTGCCAGGCAGCAACAAGAGTCTCTGCCGAACTGTGGGCGAGAGTATCAGGAATAGCCCCAAGCTCCGTCTGGAACCTTAAGGGGGTCCATAAGTCGCCTGGGGCGGAACCACCTGGTCGGTTCCTCCTCCCTACGGTGGGGGTTTGGCCTCCGGAAGTCTAGCCTCAGTAGGCAGTGGTCTGACCACAACAGGGGTATGATCTCATTACCCCTCAGACCAAGATCACAAATCCACTGCTCCGAGAGGAATACGAGGTCGAGTGTGTGACCCGCTGAGTGGGTTGGGCCTCGGATTACCTGGGTCAAGCCCATGGCTGTCATGGAAGCCATGAACTCCTGCGCTCCATCAGAGTGTTCACCGAGCGAAGGCAAATTGAAGTCCCCCAGGACCATGAGCCTAGGGAACTCAATTGCTAGCTGGGCTACCGACTCGAGGAGCGGGGGGAGGGCTGCTGCAACGCAGTTGGGAGGCAGGTACGTTAGCAGCAGACCCACTTGACCCTTGAGGTCCAGCTTCACCAGTAGGGACTCACACCTGACAAGCTCCGGAGCAGGGATCCTACGAGGTGCTAAAGACTCCCGGACAACAATAGCCACACCGCCACCCCTTCCCTGGGCTCTCGGCTGATGAAGCACCTGAAATCCATCTGGGCACATGTCTACGAGGGGGACTCCTCCCTCCGGGCCCAGCCAGGTTTCAGTAATACATGCCAGGTCTGCCCTCTCGTCTAAAATTAAGTCCCGGACGAGGGGAGCCTTGTGAACAACAGACCTGGCATTTAGCGACAGCAGCCTGAGACCAGGGTCCTGATTACTCGCGCCATCTGGCCTTGGAGTGGGACTCATAGGGCCGGAAGGAGGGATCTCTCTGATGTAGCGAACCCTCCTTCCCCGGTAATGGCCAGCCCTAAAGTCCCCGCCATATCTGCCCCTCCCTGTTACGACCGCAATGCTCCGACCCACTCCCGTGACTGTGGTCCCCCCAACCACCCCAGTGACCCCCGCATTCCCCGGCAGGTCCTCCGAATCAGACATTTTGGGCTCAATTGGAGTTTTAAGTTGAGGACTACCTTTATTAGGCTTATGTACAGTCTCTGAGGGCACAATGGCTCAGTGGTTAAAGATGCTGAGTTTGTTAGCTGGAAAACAGACAACCAGGTTCAAGACCTGAGCATCATAGGGTGAGCTCCCATTCTTGCCCCAACTCCTGCCCACCTAGCAGTTTGAAAGCATGCAAATGCAAGTAGATAAATAGGTGCCACTTTAGTGGGAAGGTAACAGCATTCTGTGTGCGCTGGACTGGGTCCCTCAGCTAAAAAACAGAGATAAGCATTGGCCCCAAGAGTGGACATGACAGGACAGGACAGGAAACCTTTACCTTATACCTCTTTAGTAATTTAACTTCTACAGAAACTCCATTCCGATCAAGAATTCTTGTTTGAAATCAATTCTAGGTCAAGAATAATGAAATTGGTTTGTTAAAATAACTAGAACTTTTAAACAAGAATCTTTGATTGAAAGATGACACCGAAGCTGAATTCTGTCAAAGTAAAAATAGTCACTCTCTAGACAGTGTAAAAGTTGCCATTTTAAAGACACATGAAACTGTATCACATAGGAATAAGCTTTGGTTCAGCATTGTAAATGAATTGTAACCATTCTGTGTTAATCATCTTGGTCAAATGTTGAGATAATTTTACTGATTCTTTGCCAAATACATACATTACAATTATTATTACCATTGATATTTACAATTGAATGTTATTGGTTTGGAGAATAATATAAATGAATCAAATTACTAATAAAATTGACATGTTTCAGAAGGCTCAGAGCAATGGCCCTGAAAAACAAGAAAAAGAAGGAGTGATCCAAAACTTCAAGAGGACCCTATCAAAGAAAGAAAAAAAAGAAAAAAAGAGGCGAGAAAAAGAAGCACAGCAACAAACTTTAGACAATCATGGGCCATTTCATGGAGATGATATGTGAGTCTCGAATCATAAAATTACAGGAATTGTTAAAATATTTTTTTAAAAATTACTTTACCGATTGGTTCTTACCACATAACTTATTGATAAAAAGTTTTTTATGTGCAGAACAGCACTTCTATTCATAAATACTTTTGCCAAGCATCTGAATTTTGATCACATGATCATGGGGATGCTGCAACAGTTGTAAATGTGAAGAACTGTCAGTGCTGTTGTAACTTCAAATGGTCATTAAACAAATGGTTGTAAGTTGAGGACTACCCATACTTTTGATTCTTTTAATATGTAACCAGAGATTAAGAATTATGAGTGCCTTTTCCAAGTTTCCACGTGTGCTCTTTTTTTTAATTAAAAGTATTTTTATTTTTCAAAACAAACACAACACAAAAAATCCTCTTTCTTTACATACTCTAGAAAGTGTATCAGTTGATTACAAAAGGTTTTCGTGCATTTCTTTCACAGTCACCCATGATTCATATTAATTCTAGTATTTTAAATCAAATATATTTATACATATTACCATCATCCTACCCCCATTCTCGTTTGACTGTTTAAATGTCCTTCATCATAAAACATACCAAAACTCAAGACATAACCACATACATGTGTGTTCTTAAGATGCAAAAAAAACCCATGTGTTATCCTCATCTGCCAATATTCTTGGAATTACTTTAAGCAGAATTTTGGAGGGAAATGGAAAGCAAACAGGTTTCCTTTTATCTCTTGGTCACCCATTTTATATTGCTAGAATCCTAGAATTATTTGTCACCAAAAATTATAATGTTGTAGAAACTGGTTGATAAGATGATATGCTGGTTTGGTGTATAGATAACTGGCTTTGTCCATTAATAACTACAATAAATCACTGCTTATCTGACCAGTGGATAAAGTACCTTTAAATAACAGGTACATACACAGCCCTTGGGCTGTTGACTTCACATTGATGTTTATATTAATGTGAATATTACATACAATATCACACACACACACTTCAGTATAGAAAGTGTATGTTTTATATTACTGTTTTTAAGGGAAACAAATATGTACTTGCATATTTTGAATAATTCTTGAAATTTCTTTTGCCAGTGAAAACTCACGTCTTGCAGCAGAAGTCTACAAAGATATGCCTGAGACCAGTTTCACTCGAACAATATCCAACCCAGAAGTGGTAATGAAACGGCGGAGACAACAGAAGCTAGAAAAAAGAATGCAAGAATTTCGGAGTTCTGATGGCAGGCCAGATTCAGGTGGAAGTTTAGATTAAAAACAAGGAATTTATTTGATGTTTGGATGTCTAGCAGGAGTATTCTATGGAATTTATGAAATAAGTCAAATCATATATGGTACATATAACTTAAATTAATAATTTATTTTAGGTGGAACACTAAGAATTTATGCAGATAGTTTGAAACCAAATATACCATACAAGACAATCCTACTGTCTACTACAGATACTGCAGATTTTGCAGTTATTGAGGCCCTGGAGAAGTACAGCCTAGAAAAGGAAAATCCCAAGGATTATTGTATTGCTCGTGTGAGTAAATTAATGAAAGAAAATAGTGTCAAACTAATTAACTTTCTATGAACATTTGCAGTCTTTCAATGCTATCTCATCTGAGTTTTATATCTGCTATTTTACATTATTACTGACAAGAGAACACTTTTGTTTCTTAGCCAATACACAGTGTTAACACAGTAAATGTTTTGTCTCTCTGATTTGATTTGGTTATTAGTAGTCAAGTAGTAATTTAAAATAAGAGTTATTCTGGACTGGTTAAATTAGTTAACTGATTTGTTTTTCTTTGCTATAATTTCTCCATGACTCCCAGAGCAACTTTAATAAAGCAACACAATGGAATAGACATATAAAAATAAATAAACTATTTTCAAGATAATTGTTTTGAAATGACCTTTATAAAGTTTTTACAGGATCCATGTTCAATTTGCGTTATGGAGGAGGTAGCTCTGTAGACATTAAGGAGTTGTACAAACACATTTATACTTAACAAAAAAGTAATTCATTTGCTTTCTCCATCTTTGTGCCTCTTTCCCCCTCTCAGAATCTTATACATTTCTCAGATGATCCCAAATATGAACTTTACTTTAACATGAGATATATAGGTAGGAAGAAGGACCTTACTGTTCTGTTTTACTTAGTAAAAAGATGCATAGTGCCCTCACCTGGGATTATTCGAAAGAGCTAATTCTCGACTCTCTGTTGATTGGTGTTCATCATACTTCAGCTATATTATATCTGTTCTCCCTTTTCTACTTTGTAATACTGAAACTTGGAAGTAAGAGTTATGCTTAAAACATTGTCCTTGAGTAGCAAATTAAAATGTAGCATAAGGGTGTAGATTGAAGCATGATATTATTACAAATAATATGGAAATTTTCTATGTTACTTATACCCTGCCTTTTCTTTAGGTCATGCTTCCTCCTGGTGCTCAACATTCTGATGATAGCGGTGCTAAAGAATCTATCCTTGATGATGACGAGTGTCCACTTCAAATATTCAGGGAATGGCCAAGTGATAAAGGTAACTTTAGTTTTTTAAAGTATGTATTGTAACTTAGTGACTATTTTGACACAAGTGAGTTGTTAGTGAGTTGTAAACAAATTGAAAGGGTCTGAGATTAGTGCCCAGACTTTGGATAAATAACAAAAGACTTTCTTGAAGCACCTGAATCTGAAATGAGATAGTGTAAGTTCCTCAGTAACTGAACAGTCAAACAGTCCAAAGTGTTTATATGACTTAAAAATGAGAAGCACTGTATAGTGTAGTTTGTGTAGGCCCATTATGTAGTACTAAATAAAAATTGGTAGTACATCTGAATGGAATTGGATTTTGTAATGAAGCTGCATGTGATAGACAATTAATTTTAATTTTGTAACTTATAATAGACAATATAACTGCTATTGGCTATTTAGTGTAATTAATTTATGCTTCTATTTTTGTAGGTCACATTCAAATGATCTGTTTATGATTCTGTATTTTAGGAATATTAGTCTTTCAGTTAAAAAGACGGCCACCTGATTATGTCCCAAAGAAGCTGAAAAAGCAAGTTGATGTAAAACTATTAAAAGGAAAGGAAAGATCTGGTTATGGCTCTTCTCTTCCACCTGAGAAACTACCTTACCTGGTTGAACTAAGTCCAGGTAAGAATTGTATTATTAAAATGTTATTTGTGTTTGGAGTGATTGACTTTCAGAATTACTCTTGACAATTTCTGAGACTTCCAGTCTGGGGTGTATATATGTGATTTGCACACCTTGACAGAAAAGAAGACAGATAGAGGATATTATTTGTGTTTTTCTGTGTTAGCCAGAGAAAACCGTTGGAGCTTTTTTGCATAATGTTAAATATTTTAGATAAACTATATCTACACAGAACCAGAATAAGAATTGTTACACATATTCGGTCTACAATCTTTGTGTTTCTGAAGTATAGCAATAGTGAAATAATTTCCTTAAATCTAGTGGACAGGCCACTGTTTTTCCTGGAGGACATCACATGATCCAGTGTGCCCATGCCTTGCTGGGAAGCATCTTTAGTGCCTACAAAATGAGCTTGTGGGCCAAAAATGATTTGGAGACCGAAGGCATGACTCAGAGAGCCACATGCATGCATTTATTTTACAGTTTTATGCTCTAGTTGTCTAATCAAATATTTTGTTCATAATCTAAATACTGGGATACTTTCAAAGATTATCATCAGAAGGAAAACAGATATTTCTAAGATACTCTAAGTTGTACAAGAATTCATATAGTGGGAATAAGTAGTGAAATATGTACAGTAAAAGAACTTTCTCTTTTATAAAAGTTACTAGTTTCATACCCTTCTCCCCCATTATTTTATGTTTACATTTCACATGAACCATTGTAGAATAGAACATTGCTTTCAGATGCAGTCAACCATTATATTTTAGTCATTGTTTCATAAGATGCTACTTGAAATATTAAATTATTTCCTTTATAACATTAGAGCAGCATGTCACTTCTATACTAAATTCCTGCGTTTATAGTTTATTAATTGATAATTGATTGTACTCACTTATTTGTTCATGATCACTGATACGAACATAACTTCTAATTAAAGTGGAGCAAGTACCGTGTTTTGATTTATTGATTTAATGCTTGGTTTGTTGAAAGATGATTCTGAAGAACGATTCTATGAGTGTCATCAGGCATATTTGGCATGGTTACAGCAGAAATGTGGCAGAACCCATTAAAAATGAAGGGATTAATTTTAAAGAGATAAGGGCAGGGGACTGAAAAGGGAAAGTGCATGAGAGATTCTATATGAATGATGTGGTCTTCATACCCTATATTTTAATAACCAAAGTACAGAATGATTCTTTTATAAAGCATTAAATATATAATGGTGCATAGTTTTAAAGATTATTGATACTATAGCAATAGCATTTAGACTTATATACCACTTCACAATGCTTTGCAGCCCTTTCTAAGTGGTTTACAGAGTCAGCATATTACCCCCAACAATCTCATTTTACCCACCTTGGAAGGATGGAAGGTTGAATCAACCTTGAGCCTGGTAAGATTCGACCTGCCAAATTCAGGCAGCTGGCAGTCAGCAGAGGTAGCCTGTAGCACTGCATTCAGGGGTCCCCAACCCCTGAGCCACAGACCTGTACCAGTCCACAGCCTATTTGGGAACCACGCTGTACAAGCAGTGGGCAATGGCATGACGCTTCATTTACACATACGTGAGAACTACTGTAGGTTGCATGTGCAAAACCATCCCCTCCCCCAGCCGCTGCTGCCAGGCAATGGAGCAGGAAAGATTATGGATTGCTGTGCTATAGCATGTGGGAATGATCAGTATTACTTAAAAAACTTTGTGACATCATGAATGGTAATAGACTTGGATGTTTTTCATCAGTAAACTTACCTTGGACTAGCTACAAATTTGGCCAGTCACAAATTATCAGCCTACATCAAGAGACTTTTATTACTGGGTGACATTTGAAATTCTCAGTATGTTATAGGGCTCTCACTAAATAGCTGGCAGTGATGGCTATGGTCAATTATAAACTACCCTTTTACCAGAAGACAATGTGATGATGCTAGTCCTAATCACTACTTCTAGTTTTCAATCATTCTCTCTAGTTTTACCTTCATATTAGATGAAAAACTTCATTTGAAATGAAGATTATTCATGAGACTTTAGCATTTTATTTCTGCAGTATCTGCTTTTTAAATTAAAGTAATAGAACAAAATAAAAAAATACTGTTTCTGTGTATGTCAGGGAAAGTATCTACAGTACCTAGGGAGAAGGCTGACCCATACTCTACTTTTCATCACTTTATCTGATTAAAATAATGAGTTTTGGGAGATGAATGAGACCAAAAATGTATGTAAGTAAAGGAAAACCTATTGAAAGCAAAAAGCAGCATTGCACCATGTTTAAAAGTTTTTTGAAATGCTGAAAAGTTCAAGAGTAAAAAAAATCTAGATTCTTTCTCTATCCATTTTTATATACATAGAGATGCATATGCATATATTAACATGTACATGTATTATATACACATTATGACGTATATCGTCATACAACTTTTCTTGACCTCCACATTTTAGTAAGTATGTATTGATACCAGGATTTTAATTGAACCCTTTTCCTACAATATGTTTAAAATCTACTTAATATACTGTATAGCAGGGGTTCCCAACCTTCATCCCAATTATATGTCTCGGGGGGGGGGGGGTATCAGGATTTTAAAGATTATTAGGTGGTGTATGGTCTGCAAGTTAGATATTTTCCTCACAGGTAGTTGTTTTATATTCATTAAGATTTGTTCTAATCACTGGATGAAGGTTTTAACTTTCCTTTAGCCCTATTTTTATTTTTGCATTGGTATTATCATTTATCACTGTCACCGCCTTCCTATTTTGTTGCTATTATTTCAATTGAAAAGAGAAAGAAAAATAGTTTTTAATCTTTTAGTAGGAGCAATTATGTATTTAATTTGATAATTTCATTATGGATTGAATTATACTATAGATTAAAAATGTTTAGTTAGTAAACTTTCTTTTACATAGATTATGTTGTGTGACTAAATTAATAGTAGTTTTTAATAGAAATTTGGTCAAACAGTATACTAGTTCTAAGATTTTTAGAATAGAAAATATAGCGTTAGATACCAGTTCGAATTCTGCTGCAATTTTTCTGTCCCTTCAGAGTTATGTAGGGCATAATTTATTGATTATTGATTGACAGTATGTAAGTTAATTTATTGAAAAGGAATTTTATCCAAGCAGATTTATCTTTTTATTGAAAAAATTATATTAAAAATAACAATTTGTTTAAAATTTTGTCTAATTCATTTTAATAGTTCATTGCACAATCAGCCAGATGATCAGATTGGATCATTTTTATTCTATCGAGCATTGTTGATTTTATTTATTATTTTAATATAATTATTAATAGAAGTAATTAGTAAAGCTATAATTTTATTACATTCATCTTAGTTTGGGTTGTCCCTCTATAATTGAGGGCTAGGGAATTGAGGACATTATATCAGCAAAGCTACTTTTAAATTTTCAATATTTTTAATGGATGGAATTATTGGTGAACTGGAATAGAGGGAATGGGATATAGCTTTTATATTACAATTAGTATGCTAACTGTTAGTTGCTATGTTCCATGTCCTATTTATTTATTGCATTTATACATTGCCTTTCTCCTGGCAGCTTGAAGTATGATAGATGCAGATATTTCCTCAGTTCATTCTCATAGAAATAAATAATTTAGGCTGTCATGAAAAATTGACTAGGCCAAAATTGCTCAGTGAGTTCCATAGTTCATATCTTTGTCAGTATACTACTGAAAGCAGAATAAATATATACTTCTGTCAAATATGATAGGACATGAACAAGTTTTCTCTGCATAAGACATATTTTTCAATATAATGTACATCACATATGACAACATTCTGATATTTTGTTATATCTATATCTGGAAAAAATAAATCTTTGGTGAATATATAGTTACAAGACACTGCTTAAATGTATATTATATTATCTTGGTATAGTTGTAAAAAATAAATGAAAGACAGAACAGTGATTATAATAAAACAACTGTAACATAAATTATTTTCTTATGTGTATACAATCAATTTATGACCTTTTTACTTCATTTGGTGATCTTTCTGTGCTTTCTTCTAGCAGCTTGTTGCCAACTACTTAATCATATTAATCCATCCACAACACCAATGTCTATATATTCTGCGCAGTTTTTAAAGTTGAAAGTATTAAACGCACTGCATCCTTTTAACTTGAGTAAGTGTTGGTGGCCTACGGTTTCACTCTTTCCTATCTTTTCTTTTCGCTGCCCTCTTCCGCATGTTCTGCATGGTATCTGTCCTGCTGATGCTGCCTTCACCTGGGTCCTGTGCATGTGTTTCTAATCCCAGGGAGAAGGAATCACTTTGCCTACTACAACTATCCCAATTATGAAGGTAATTCTATAATTTAATACTGCTGTTTCTCACTAATCACTAAAATTTTATTCACAAAAAAAAGCTTCTGTCTATTTTGATAACAAATCTTTTGTTTTCCTTCTTTTATTGATAAATAATAAAATAAAATTGTTTTCTTTCTCATACCAAAACATGGTCAGGAAATATGACTTTTGAAAGATTATGGTTTTCCTATTTGTCATTGATAATTTCAATGTATTGGGGACTTGGGTTATTAACTTTTTTTAAAAAAACAATAAATAGAATGTCCACAACCAGTGATTTCAGTCTTTTGTATCATAAATTTCACCAACAATGAATTCTTTACAAATATAAAAAAAGCACACATTTTGGAGAGACTGTTTCTGTTTGTGTATATATGTCTTTGTGTATGTGTATACCAGTAACGTGCGGTGAGGTTTATGGCTGGTGAGGCACTGACGCAGTGGTGGGTTTCAAATATTTTAAGAACCTATTCTGTAGGTGTGGCCTGTTTTGTGGGAGTGGTTTGGCAGTCATGTGACTGGGTGGGAGTGGCCAACTTGATGTCACTCACCAGGAGATGTCATGGATTGGGTAAAATGTGGTAAAGCTCACTTAACAATGCTCTTGCTTAGCAACCAAAATTTTGGGCTCAATTGTAGTCATAAGTCAAGGACTATCTCTGCCTTCTTCTGCATGGCAGCCTTGTCCTAGTAAACTATTTCTCCTTTCTGGCAATTTTCTTTTCTGTTAGAGGCACCAAAATAATCCATACAATGTAAGGTTTCCTGCTGCAGCAGGGGGTTGAACTAGATGACCTCCTAGTAGCCTTCTAGTCCTAAATTGCTGTGCTGTTTTTCTTTCTGCTAACAAAGAAACCTGCCTGAGGCTCATTCCACATGCCTGCCAGATAGAGATAATGAAATAATGATCCTATAGAAAGTTTGGCTTCATTCACAAGCCTTTTAGAAACACAATGCTCATATTGCACAAACCCCCAAATTTCAAAAACATAAAACCATATAACATATAACCATATAACCAATTTGTTCTTTCCTGCACCTTTTCAATTTAAAATTCTTAAGACTTGTGGACTTCAGCTCCCAGAATTCCACAGCCAGACATGCTCAGTTCCGATTTAAAGCGACAGTATTTGTTTTTCTCCTTTGCAAAAGAAGTTTCCTTCTTTCTTTTTCTTTTTCTTCTCCCTTACCCTCCTTCCTCCCTCTCTCCCTCCCTCCCCCCTCTCTCAAACATACACACACACACACAAGTTGGATTGGATATATTTTCCAATGCTTGAAAGCTCCTCTGCCATCCCCCCAATTCCTCTGCTGCCTTCCCCAAACACCTCCCCCATTGCAAATGCAGCCTGCTTTCTGGGTGGGAAATGCCTGGAACGCAATAAGGCCCACCCACTCACCTCTGGTAGGCTGGGGTGAGAGGAGAGGCAGAGAAGCCAGAGGGGAGCCGATCCAAGCCTTCCAAAAGAAAGAGGCTGGGGGAAAGTATGTGTGCTACAGCATGGCTCTTTGCCTGGCTTCCTGCCTCCTCCCGTGGTCTCCTCAGTGCTTGCTTGTGCTCTCCCTCCTCAAGTGTACTTTGATTGCAGATGGAGCCGCGTTGCCTTTCAAACTTGTAATCAGTGAAGGTGGGCTGGATTTTTATATAGTTTTATCCAGCTGTGTGTGAGAGAGAAAGAAATGGATGGGGGCCTGGAGAGGAAGTCACTATACTTGGGGAGGGAAAGCACCAGCGAGCACTGAGGAGACCACAGGAGGAGGCAGGAAGCCAGGCAAAGAATCATGCTGTAGCACACACACTTTCCCCCAGCCCTGGAAGGATCCACTATGTAAAAATCCAGCCCAGCTTCACTGATTACAGGTTTGAAAAGGCAACGTGGCTCCGCTTTTAATCAAACTACACTTGAGGAGGGAGAGCACAAGCGAGCCAGGGTCTTTCCCTCCAGCCTTTGCCCAAAGCCCCGCACAGCACCAGGAGGATGAAGTTTGAATTCCTCCCCCTCCCTCCGACCCACACGGACCTTTTCCAGTTGCTTCAGAGAGGACTTCAACTCTGCTCTTGCCTCAGGTCCTCTGAAGAAGCCCCGTCTTCACTTCCTTCTCTTTGAGAAGCGTCTTGCAAATGGGCTGCGGGACAGGGAGCGTACCGGTATGGGGGTGTGGCCATGCCTCCATGGAACGGCTGTCACTTACTCTGCTGCTGCTGAGTCCCCAGGAAGAACAAACCCCTCTACTATGAGACAGGAGAACTACGCGCCTCACCTGACTTTTTAGGCTTTTAAGCCTCTGCTGAGCAATCATAAAATGCCTAAAAAGTCAGACTAGGTGAGGCACACAGTTCTGCTGCGTCATAGTAGAGGGTGCTTTTTAGAAGCTTTTTTAAACAATGAAGCGGAGTCATCCACAGTGAATAGCAATAGCAATAGCAGTTAGACTTATATACCGCTTCATAGGGCTTTCAGCCCTTTCTAAGCGGTTTACAGAGTCAGCATATTGCCCCCAACAATCGGGTCCTCATTTTACCCACCTCGGAAGGATGGAAGGCTGAGTCAACCCTGAGCCGGTGAGATTTGAACAGCTGAACTGCAGAACTGCAGTCAGCTGAAGTAGCCTGCAGTGCTGCATTTAACTACTGCGCCACCTCGGCTAGCAGCAGCAGCTAGCTCAGCCTCACCTCAGCTCTCGCCTGCAGCCTCAATGCAAGCTCTCGCCTGACTAGTTGAACAGTAAATGTGAACATTCTGCAATTTTAATACCAAATGATGTAAAACTGGTGAAGTTAAATGGAAAATAACTTTATGGTACAGATCAGTAGATAAATACAAGCATTTAATTTATTTTTTCCTTTTACATTTTTTTTCTTTTCATGATGGGAGGTGAGGCTGTGCCTCACTTGCCTCATCTGACTGCACGTCACTGGTGTATACATGCATGCGCGTGCGCACACACACACATGCACATACATATACACTTCCCCACTTCCACCCCTTTTTCTTATATGTTTTTATTACTATAACTAAAATAAAATTGAGAGCTGATTGGGTCTGAAGCAGGAGCTGCTACTGTGGGAGCAGACTTTATCTGAACTGAAACCCCCCAAAAATATGTCTAAGTAAGGAGAGCTGACTGGTGCAAAACAGATTTTTTATTTTTGGTGCCTAATCCCAAACTGTAAGTCTTTTCTCAGACTTGTAACAAACTGTGCTGAGCTGTTCAGTTTTATATGTGTATAACATGCATTCCAAGAATGGAACATTCCAGAGAACAACTGAAGAATAGCAGTTTCCCGGAAGTTAGATTACCATAGCCTGGAGGGAAACTAGAATGTTTTTGTGCTTCCTAAGCTTGCACTCTGTTTTATTTGCATTAACATTCTTAACAGAGGATTTGGCTGATTTGCCCTCCTAGTCTTCTCTTTCTCCCCTATGACACTCTGCTGATTTATAGAGGCAGTTTGCATCCCAGGTAAGCTTTGTCTGCATACTACCTTGACATAGAATACCCTTACTATACTGTGGATCTAATTGTCAATCTGCTTGTTTACTTGGAGCTCACATAATGATATTTAGTACTACCGTAGGATTTAGTCTTTGACTTTGATAGCATAACATTGATTAGCGAACCAGTCAGAACAGTACTAAGTTTGACTGCATTGTGATCATATTCCAGCATCTGGGAGAATTTACTGTCATGGTAATTAACTGAGAAGGACCAGCTTATATTGGATCTACAGAAGATAGATTGGGTTTTAATCTATCTTCTGTTAATCAAAGTATTTAGTTTGGGCCCAATATTTGAATCCGTATATTATTCATTTCTACTATAATTACAGTTAAAAACTAAGAATGACTATTTTCAGTCAAGACCAACAGCCCCAGCTAAAACCATTGATGGGACAAAAATTCAAAAACTTTAGAATGCTATAGCCATAAAAAGTAATATTAGTGAGAAAAAATTATTTATTTATGCTTTTTATGCTAGGTCTACAACACTGGTGTCACACTCGCCGCATCATGTGATGTATCAAAATGTTTTTTCCCTACACGGACCTGGGGTGGGCGTAGCCTGCCCGTGACACATCCGGCCCATGGACTGCCAGTTTGACATCCGTGGGCTATAAGATTAAATGGGGTAGTAGTTCATGCTGACTGTTATATATTCCCTAATTTGCAAAACAAAAATAGGCTGGTAGTATAATTTGTCATGATTATATGGGAACAACATTGCCTGTAATAATTTGTCTGCTTTGTAAAAAAAGAATAATTCCAAAATAGCAACACCTTACCGGGGAAGGAGGGCTCGCTACGTCACAGAGATCCCTCCTTCCGGCCCTATGAGTCCCACTCCAAGGCCAGATGGTGCGAGTAATCAGGACCCTGGTCTCAGGCTGCTGTCGCTAAATGCCAGGTCTGTAGTTCACAAAGCTCCCCTCGTCCGGGACCTAATATTAGACAAGAGGGCAGACCTGGCATGTATTACTGAAACCTGGCTGGGCCCGGAGGGAGGAGTCCCCCTCGTACAGATGTGCCCAGAGGGTTTTCAGGTGCTCCATCAGCCGCGATCCCAGGGAAGGGGTGGGTGTGTGGCTATTGTTATCCGAGAGTCTCTAGTACCTCGTAGGATCCCTGCTCCGGAGCTTGTCGGGTGTGAGTCCCTGCTGGTGAAGTTGGACCTCAAGGGTCAAGTGGGTCTGCTGCTAACGTACCTGCCTCCGAACAGCGTTGCAGCAGCCCTCCCCTCGCTTCTCGAGTTGGTAGCCGAACTGGCAATTGAGTTTCCCAGGCTTATGGTTCTGGGGGATTTCAACTTGCCTTCGCTCAGTGAACACTCTGATGGAGCGCAGGAGTTCATGGCTTCCATGATAGCCATGGGCTTGACCCAAGTAATTCGGGGCCCAACTCACTCGGCAGGTCGCATGCTCGACCTCGTATTTCTCTCGGAGCAGTGGAGTTGTGATCTTGGTTTGAGGGGTAGCGAGATCTTACCCCTGTCATGGTCGGACCACTACCTACTGAGGCTTGACTTTCGGAGACCAAACCCCCACTGTAGGGAGGAGGAACCGATTAGGTGGTTCCACCCCAGGTGACTTATGGACCCTTTGGGCTTTCAGACGGAGCTTGGGGTTATTCCTGATACCCTCGTCCGCAGTCCGGCAGAGACTCTGGTTGCTGCCTGGAACTCAGCAGCGACAGAGGCTCTTAACCGGATTGCGCCTTTACGGCTGATCCGAGGCAGTGGATCCAGGAGGGCCCCTTGGTTTACTGAGGAACTCCGGGAGATGAAGCGCCGAAAGAGACGCCTAGAGCAACGATGGAGATCCAGTAAGTCCGAGTCAGACTGAGCACTTCTAACATCCAGCATCAGAGCTTACATCCGGGCAATTAGGATGACAAAAAGAACATACATTGCCTCTCTGATTGCTTCCGCTGAGTCGCGCCCAGCCGCCTTGTTCAGGATAACCCGTTCCCTCCTAAATAGGAGGGATACGAGCGATCCTTTGCAAGGCAGAGCTGAGGACTACGTCCAATTCCTCGCGGATAAAGTTGCTCGGCTTCGGGCGGACCTGGACTCCAATTGCGCAGAGGCACCAGGGGATAATCTGGCAGGACATCACTGGATTGACTTTCAAGCTGTTATCCCTGAGGACGTGGACAAGGCCATGGGAGCTCTAAGTGCCTCCACATGTGTACTGGACCCGTGCCCCTCCTGGCTGGTTGCTAACAGCAGGGAGGTGACACGGGGCTGGATCCAGGCGGTTGTTGCCGCCTCTCTTCGGGAGGGGATCTTTCCCCCCGCTCTTAAGGCGGCGGTGGTGAGACCCCTTCTGAAGAAGCCATCTTTGGATCCAGCCGTCCTAAACAACTATCGTCCAGTCTCCAACCTCCCCTTCGTGGGGAAGGTTGTTGAGAAGGTGGTAGCCTTTCAGCTCCAGCGGTCCTTGGAGGAAACTGATTATCTAGATCACTTCCAGTCGGGATTTAGGCCTGGCTACAGCACGGAAACCGCTTTGGTCTCATTGATCGATGATCTCTGGAGAGCCAGGGATGGAGGTCATGCCTCCGTCCTAGTGCTCCTTGACCTCTCAGCAGCTTTCGATACCATCGACCATAGTATCCTTCTGCGACGACTGCGAGAGGTGGGGGTGGGAGGCACTGTTCTACGGTGGTTCTCCTCTTACCTCTCGGAGAGGTCGCAGTCGGTGTTGGTCGGAGGGTAGAGATCGACCCCTAGGCCCCTGACATGTGGGGTACCGCAGGGTTCGGTCCTGTCCCCCCTCCTATTTAATATCTACATGAAACCGCTGGGTGAGATCATTCGACGGCACGGGATAAAATACCACCAGTATGCGGACGATACTCAGCTGTATTTGTCCGCCCCGTGCCAACTCAATGAAGCGATTGACGTGATGTGCCAGGGCCTCGAGGCTGTTAGGGACTGGATGGGGGTTAACAAGCTTGTACTCAATCCAGATAAGACCGAGTGGCTGCTGTGCTTCCCTCCTACTAATTGGCCAAGTGTTCCATCTCTCAGGCTGGGGGGTCAAACAGTACGCCCCTCAGACAGGGTCCGCAATTTGGGAGTCCTCCTGGACCCACAGCTGACTTTTGAACACCACTTGTCAGCTGTGACCAGGGGGGCATTTGCCCAGGTTCGCCTGGTGCACCAGTTGCGTCCCTACCTGAACCGGGACTTGGACTTGGACTTAATCTTCGGAAACGTCAACGTCCACAAGGCAGTGATCGTTGCATTGTGAAGGCCAAAGGCAGAACGTCACGGATTACAGAGTTGTTTATCCGTGTGTTGTCCTGCCATTGGATTCTCAGCTTGTTTCACGGTTCCGTCGCCACGGGAACCAACACTCCCCATTTATCCGGGCTTGTGACCGGCTATGGTTTCCCATAGGCTGGGAATTTGAACCAGGAGGCTCTCACAACAGTCACTCGCGCCTTTGTGACCTCCAGACTGGACTACTGCAACGTGCTCTACATGGGGCAGCCCTTGAAGAGTATTCGGCGACTTCAGCTTGTCCAGAATGCAGCCGCGCGAGCGATTGTGGGTGCACCTTGGTTCACCCACGTAACACCTATCCTCCGCGAACTGCCTATTGGTCTCCGGATACGCTTCAAGGCGCTAGTCGTCACTTATAAAGCCCTTCATGGTATTGGACCTGGGTACTTGAGAGACCGCCTGCTGCCAATTACCTCCACCAGACCGATTAGATCGCACAGAGCAGGCCTCCTCCGAATTCCATCCGCCGGCCAGTGTCGACTGGCGACTACCCGGAGGAGAGCCTTCTCTGTGGCTGCTCCGACCCTCTGGAATGAACTCCCCGTGGAGATTTGCACCCTCACCACCCTCCAGGCCTTCCGCATAGCCCTTAAAACCTGGCTGTTCCGACAGGCCTGGGGCTAAAGAATCGTTGCCCCTATCTCGAATGGTATGATTGTTGCGTTTTTTAATTATGTATTGTTTTTGTGTTGTTGTTAACTGTCTCTATCTCCCTTCCCTTGTTTGAGTTGTGAGCCGCCCTGAGTCCCTTCAGGGAAAAGGGCGGCATACAAATGAAATAAAACTCTAACTCTAAACCTATCCATTATATATGGAAAATCTAAACATTTTCTTGTAGAGTTTTGTTAAGTCTACAAGAATCATTTTGAGTACATCTAGAATGATTGTGATTGTGTTTCAAACTTGTCTTTATTGCGATAGTGCAGGCAAACTAATCAGTCAGCTTAAGATTCATTTTAAAAAATATATTCTTTTTTTGAGTCAGTGTCAGTGAGGAAAAACATAATAAAAGAGCATGCTGGGGAGTTATTGCTTATTCATAAACTAGAAGGTTGATAGTCTGTAAAACCAGAACTTAGGTTGCTTGTATGTTTAGGAAGATTGAAGATAATGGCTATGGAAAGAGTGGAAACTCTTCTAGTGCTCCTGGAACTGTTGGCAACTTTTAAGAACAATAGTAGTGGAGGCTGGAGTAATCAGTGCTGCCAAAATGGCTGGTGAAGAGTAGCCCTGCAAAAAGCAGGATTTCAGAGATGTCAAAATCAGTCTAGCAGCTGGAGAAGATATGAAGTGGCTATACCCATTTAGCAGCAGCTGCTGTGATACTGCTGATCAGCTGTTGAACAGTTACATTTGTTTACTTGGAAGTACTGCCAATCAGCTGCTTGGTGCTAAGCTGCAAAATGGTGGAAGAGTGGTGCCAAGTACTTATGCAGCAGTGAATATTTGCCCAGTGGCATAGATGGTACCTACTGTTACATGCTTGATGGCAATCTGGAAAACCTGTAGCAGGATCAATTTGATGGCTGATTGGGTGCTAACTGAGTCTGCAACTTCTTTGGAATCTGTCACTTGAGCAGTGATCATCGCATCTTCCTCATGATGTGTCTGTTCTATCTGTTAGAGGTACCTTTTTTATATTGTTTGCATCTGTAATCAGAGGAGCTGGGATTGAGAACGTCTATTTTCCCTGTAGATGTGAAACATATATGGGAGGGGGGCAACAATAGTCTTGTCATGTTACTCTAGTATGTAATTGATATTGAGAGGCTTTTAGTACCATCAATCAAGATATTGTTTAGGACTGGCTCAGAAAGTTGGAAGTGGGAACACAGCGGTGTAGTGATTTGCTTCCTTGCCCCAGGAGAGGTCCAGCTGTGGCCCATGCCTTGTGATTGCCTTAGATTGATTCTCTCCCTGCTCACTTTTAATAGCTACATGAGGCCTCTGGGTGAAGTCATGTATCAACTTGTGTTAGATATCATGAGTATCCTGATATTATACAGTTCATTTCAGCCCCTACTTTTCCAAATGAATCCAACTAGATTCCATTTGTAGATGTGGGGGTATGAGGTGAGAGGAATATACGTCTCAGTTCTAGTAAGTGACTACTAGTTACAAGTTTTGAAGCCTCTGGAAGACTTTGATTTTGATTCTGAGGTTCCACTGCGTCAGATAGTAAAAGACTATAAAATAGTTTTTTGCTGTTTAAGGTTCCTCTTAAATTCATGACTTCTCTTTCAAGAGCAAGTGGTCATCATGGCTCAGAGGCTTTTGCAGGAATTTATGCATAAATTATGCCCATTCCTAGTTCAAGAGCCCATATTTAGTCATCCATGCTTTGGTCAATTTCAATATGGATTATTGCAATTTGCTCTACATGGGACTGACTTTGAAAATTATTTGGAAGCCACAGCAGGAGGGCAAATCCTTTGTTTGCCACTGTCACACTGTTTGTTGTGACTGCTTTGGTTGCCAGTAGGTTTCTGAGAGGATTCAAGGTGCTAGTTATCACCTTTAAAGCCTCCAGTGCATTTCGGTCTGGTTATTTGTAGTCTTGCTTGTTTCTAATTCTCGCTGCCTACCTAGAAATGTTGATTCAACTGATATACTGTGGGACCCATTGCTTATGGAATCTAGATATATGCCTACATGCCTTCTTTTGTTACTATGCCTGCCCTTTGAAACTCTCTGGGATTTGGATGGTCTCAATCTTGCTTGCTTTTCCACAGACAATAGAACTCCTTTTCCCCCCAGACAGGTCTTGTGAGCCCATCTTGAGAGATTATTTTTGATTGTTTAAAACAATGTGTTTTTGTTGTATTGTATTATCCTTTATTTTTGCAGCCTTTTTTTGCTAGTTTTCTTTTTTAATGGCATGCACAGCCTTGTGCTGCATGTTGAGTGAATGCCTGTTTAAAAAATATTATCAGGTAAATTAAGCTAATATTTTCTCTTAATTTCAGTTTCTGTCTATCCTAAGACCTTTGCTCTTATTATTAAGGAGAAAGGCCTGCCTTTTTGTATCATGTTCTCTTTTTTCCATCAGCACTCAGAGGAGAGACTGGCTTAATAAAGCAGCTATCTGATCTGTTGAGTAGCAGAATTCTTTCAACTCTACCTTTAATGATACTTTAGCGAAGGAACAAATACCGGATCAATTAGAATTTCCATCTTACTTTTGCTAAGGCATTTATCTTTATTTCTGTTTAATATTTAGTACAAGAAATAGTTCAGAAAGAACTGGTGACAAGCAAGAATGGATCTCCTAATTAATTGACAATGGGGATTGCTTTCAGCTATTGGAGATTATTGGAAATGACAGTAGAAAGTAATGATAGACACATGATCATGGGGAGTGAATGGAGGGTCTAAAAATAAGGGACATGTCTTACTCCTTATTCCACCATCTGTCTCCCTTCCTATAGGATTAAAAATAACTCCTACAGATTGGTGTGCAAAGATACAGATCTTTCTTGTTTCAAAATTTCACTTTGATGGTTCTGCTTGGGGGAATGAATCAGCGGGTAGCTTATTTATAGCTCAGTCTGGCCCTTGCGGTTGCCACAGATAGTTGGGGTAGGTTACGGCAATTTTGAATTTGATAGCAATTCCCAAACCTAATTTTTCAGAACTATCCTCCTAAAAACATTTAGGATTCTGCAGGACTGGAAGTTGACTAAGTTACCAAAACTCAGCATCTTCTAAGATTCTCTTCTGGTGTTCTCATTGTAGGGAAAAAGTTCAACAAATTAGTTAAAGCAGCAGATACAGTATATCTGTAGGCTTTGCATAATGCTCTTATAGGGCTATATATACAATATATTCAATAATTGAATATATTTTGTATATGTATATTGTACATATGCAAACAATGTTGAGAGAAAGTACCGTATTTTTCCCTCCATAAGAAGCTCCTGACCATAAGACGCACCTAGGTTTAGAGGAGGAAAACAAGAAAAAAATCTGCCTCTGTCTCCCAGCATCCATCTGATATTTATCTGGCTAGTGTCCTTGCAGCAAACAGCCTGCCACCTCTGTGTCTGCTGCCTCTGCCGAGGAATGCTGATCAGTGGTTGGATGCCCCCCCCCCCCCAATACCTCTGATAAGCTGTTCCAGGTGGTGGGGATCGCCGCCACCGCTGGCCGCTGCTGTCTGTTGCCCATATTTGCTCCATAAGACGCACAGACATTTCCATCCAGTTTTGGGAGGAAAAAAAGTGTGTCTTATGGAGCGAAAAATATGGTAAATGAAAGCTTCAGTTTTATAACCACAATTTCACAATACATTGTGCAATAATGTTTTTTCTTCATAAATTCTTTGGATATCTGTGGAGATTCTGTTAATTCCTAATGGCTCTTAAGGAGACAGTTAAATTGAATAAAATAATGCTTAACATTTACCTTGTACTTGGAGCATTTCACAAGGATCCATTTGCACATCAGCATTATTCCATACGTAGTCAGAGGGAACCTGGAGGCTAAAAGAAATATAGAATGTGTATCTAAACTCCTCATTTCGATTTATTCTAGAAATGGGATTTCAGATAAAGGTTTAAAAGGTTATTAAACTTCCATCTCTTTGGTAACGTGCTACATTAACTCTTGCTATCTTAAGGTCACTATTAAAAAGGCAAGCTGTAGCAATTGAGCAACATTATCTGGAAGAACGTTCAGCATAGTTTTGGGGAAAATCAGATTTTAATAATAGTACTGTCTCTGCTGTATGTCTGTCATCCATCCATCCATTACATTGGTTTTAGATTTTTCTTGACATTAAATATATTCCCATGGCCCAATTTAACTGTATTTGTTATGTTAGCAATTAATAGCTCCTCCTGCAAGTCAATGGAATCCATAATATTCATCTACAGACAAACAGGCATAGAGAGGCATAAACCTTGTTAGAAGCACTTCTGCTTATTATTCAGTTACTTTTAACAGAATTGGGCCTAATTAATTGGTTGGTTTATCTGGGCATTCAGCATATGTCCTACTTTTTTATTTCAAACTAAATTAGAATTCTGCTTAGGATTACTATTTTGATTTGTTGTTAGACTGAGGTAATAATTTAATGTTAAATAGAAGTTACAACACTGTGGAGTATGTATTACAGTATTGTTTTCTAAACATAACATGGACATGGATATTGCCATAGCTATGCACTGCAAATGTTCAAATAAAAATAATTGAGCATCCAGAATAAATATTTGGCATTTAGGGAAATAGTTTGTATATTTGGGATCACATGCCAAAATCACACAATGCTTCTGTTCTTTTAGGATAATTATATTTTGTAACTATGCACAGTCAGTCAAATGATAGACTTTATTGATATAAGGCATCTTTACACAGTTCAGGATGAATAAATGTAACCAGTTTCCATCTTATAAGTGATAATTTGAGAATTCATATGCAATATTGTTATATTAAAATGTTTAAAAATTAAAAACTTACTTTAAAAAATGAGAAACCAGGAGCCTTGTCAATTCTAAACATGAAAATTGATTGGGTGACCTTCAGCCACTCACTTTCTCCTAGCCCAACAATAGTGGGGTAACAGTGTTATTATTGTGGGGAAAATAGGAAGAAGGAGCATTATGTGTATTCACTGCCTTGAGTTTGTAAAAAATATTAAAAGTGAGATAAAAATATAATAAACAGGCTGCCCAGATTGTTCTCCAACATTTGGGGAAAAGATTTCTTATATAATTTAAGAAGTGTTCTATTTAATATTTAAATAGCACACAAATGAAAATATGTAGAATAGAAAGAATTAACATTAAAAGCAAATGTTTCCTTCTACAAAGGAAGAAAATGAGAACTAGGAGAAGGAAGGGATGATCCTCTTGAGCAGCCTTTTGGTGGCATAGAGAATAATTGATTTTTAAATGTAGTTAAAATTAGTTTTGAGATGGCATTTGACACAATATGGGGAGTCTTGACCAATGTCCAGTACTAAAAACATACATTGTGCTGGTCGTTAAGTAGATCAACATGTATTTGCACCTTATTTTACAACCTTTTTTGAGGCAATTGTTAAACGAATCCATGAGCATTTTTTGCCTGAAGAAGTAGACACTGGTTTCCAGTAACAAATGTTATAAATTGTTATAAATTGTGTGGGGCATTGCAAATGACTGTAATTGCTGAATGCCCAAAATGCAATCATGATTCATTGTGTGTGTGGGGGGGGGGGGGGGGGGGCATCAGAACTTTGAAGCCGGATCATAAGCAGTCCTGGAAGAGTCCACAGTAACAGACACTAAGCTATGGGTCATTAAGTCAAGGACTACTGTACATGATTATGTCTAAAAAAATCAGTGTCTCTTGCTTGGTTTCATGATAAAATTATCTGTTGCTACAGATGGTTCTGATTCCAGAGATAAACCAAAACTCTATCGTTTGCAACTAAGTGTGACAGAAGTTGGTACAGAAAAATTTGATGACAACTCCATTCAGGTGAGCAATACTATTTTGGGACAAATAATTCCGTAAGAATTGTGTTCAAGTTTCAGAGTATTAAAGAATTATGTTTGTAAGCCACATTTAGCATATTTGAACAAAAATGTAATTTGTTGCAAAATACAATTGGAAGGCTAAGATATCTTTGTGAAATGTGCAATGCAAAATTTCCAAGTCAGGGCATTTGATGGGAACCCTTCTGTAACATTACAATGCACAAAGGTCTATTAGAACATTTGAAGAAGTTGTAAGAGTGATGCTGGAGAAAGGCAATTACATGCTAAATTCTTAAATTAATAACACAAATTTGAGCAGTATTTTAAAAGGTTCTCTGAAGCCAAATCTTTTTCATTGCCATACACTATACTGATTTGAGTATATAGTTTTAGTAAAAGTAGGTACCTGAAGAAAAGTCCAATTTTAAGTTATAAACAACTGTATATTCAGTAGGTGGGAAAAGGGAAGACAATCTTAGAGACTGTTCAAGGGTAATACAGGTGTGTGTTCTGTCCTTTTGAAATGAGTCATAAGGATCTTGGCTTTATGTTTTAACTTTCCTTGTATGGGAAGTTTTGATCACTCACTAGCACAAGGTTTACTCAGCTTCCAAGGTTAGTAAAATGAGGACCTAGATTGTTGGGGGCAATATGCTGACTCTGTAAACTGCTTAGAGAAGGCTGTAAAGCACTGTGATGCAGCATATGTCTAAGTGCTATTGCTATTTGTAAAAAGCCTACCAAATAATAGTCTGCAAAAAATGTGGATTTGCAAATTAGCATTTGTCTCTTGCTCCATATTCTTAGTATTCTGATCTGATGGCACTTGTTATATATTTTAAATTGGATTCAGAAGTATTGGATTCCTAATGTGGCAAATGAATATTGAGAGGATAAAGGTCCTCACAAACCTAAAGCACTGTCTTGTATTAGTTAATCATGGCTTAGATTAAATTTGAATAAATGCAAAATATAATTTTGTTTCTGTTTCATCAATGATTTCTAAAATACTTTCGTAGCATTTTGTTCTGTGTTCATAGATTTTGTCAATTTTAGTTTCTGTCTTTATTAAAACATTTTACAATAATTACTTCTGAAAATAATTCACAACCACAGAAATAATAAAGGACACATTTAGGCAGGAATTATTGAGTGATAAAATTGTCAGTTCAACACATCTTAGTAAATAAAAGCATAAAATTGGTTGGAAACATACCCTGGAACAGATCTCATTTCAATTTTGCAATCACTTCTTAGTAACAAATGCTCTCCGTTTGCTTCAACAAGATAAAACATAATAAAAATAAATAATTATTTGATTTTTTTAAAATGAATTTTACTGCTACATTTTAGTAGTTAAAAGGTGCAAATTGTGGTATATTGAAATAGGCTACATATTAATACAATGTAACTTTCTAAAATAAGAGCATTATTATTGGAAAGGAATTGATCATTAATTAATTGTTGATCCCATTACAGTCTAACAACTCTGTCCTGCTTACGTAATATTTGATTGATGATTGGTTATGTGCCATCAATTTGCAACAATTTGTGGTTTAATAAGAGAAAATAGATGTCTCTTTGAGTTATATAGATGATTGCATATTTATTATATTTATTTTTAAATCCTGATTATTATTTTTTTGCTTTCAATTTGATTATTTCTATGTTCAGTTATTTGGTCCAGGAATTCAGTCACATCACTGTGACCTTACTAACATGGATGGAGTTGTTACAGTGACTCCCAGAAGCATTGATGCTGAAACTTACGTAGAAGGTCAACGGATCTCTGAGACCACTATGCTGCAAAGTGGTATGAAAGTTCAGTTTGGGACCTCTCATGTATTTAAATTTGTGGATCCCATTCAAGATCATATTCCTAAAGGACGTCTAGATGCAGGTCACATGGTCAAAAGTTCACGTCTCAAATCTGGGTAAATCCACAGTTTTTATGTAGTAATCCCAAATTTAGAAAATTATTTAACATGGTGAAGATGTATCAATGTTTTATGTAATGTGCCAACTAATAATTATGTTAATCTGCTCACCAGTAATTGTTCTCCATTGTATGAACTCTTCTTCAATTCACACATCTTCATGAATATAATAAATGTTAGAATTTTAATAATACTGTACATTAGCAGAAATCAATATATACGTTTATATTTTATCCTTCTTATGGACTATTTAGGCAACTAATGACAACTAAAGCAATATAAGGTGATGCTATTAAAGGTTACAAAGAAAAGTTATAGTAGAGGGAAATGTAATAATTAAAATGGAATTTATTTGGATACTGAAACTAATACCATCATAGAGGGGGTCTTAAGTAACTGATGGAAAAAGGTCATCTGAGTGGTAGGAAGTCACCTATTTTCCAAGGTACAGAGTTATATAATATGTGTACTCCCAAGAAAGGCTATTTTCATCAACATACGACCTACCCTGTTTATAATCTTTTGAGATTGATTGGCACTTTGCCTATGTCTGGTATTTCTGAAGTTCATCCTTGTCTAAGAAGGATACTTTTCTGCTGTAAAGTTCAGTCATTCAATTAGAATACTATACTCCTGTTTAGATTCCAGTGTAGATCATATTCTAGAATGACAAAAGCTGTTTCAATCATATACCTGTACCTAAAGTCTACTGGGTCTGCTAATTTATTTTTTATAAGAAATACTAACATAAACAAAAAGTATCAGTACTCTATATTATGATCAAAGAAGCAAATATACATACATTTAATGTATTTAAATTCATTAATTTGAATTCTTGCAAAATATTTTTATATTATAATAATATGCAGTATTAAAATTCAGTTTATAACAATGGAAGAAAAGAATCATCTATTGACAATTGCTAATTAAGTATTTTAGATCTTTAAAAAGCATTTATGTCCTGAAATCAATAAATAATAACAATTGTTAGCAAATCCACTGGAAGTATGACTATTAGTTTTTATTCAATCCATTTGAAAAAAAAACTGAAATAAATTCAGAAGTAAAGTATTTCATGGTATTTTATATTATCTAAAATCAGATTTCAGAGTGAGAGATGCCATGATACTCTAGTTAAAACATTTTGTACAGCATTTCTGCACTGTATCCAAGATTGACAGAATAATTGATAAATAAAATGATCAGACTTGGGAAAAATAAAAGGTTGCCTACATTGAAGTAGGTAGGAAGGACTTGAACACATTTTATTTTGAATCATATTGAGCATGTAGAGGTTTACACTTCAAATGTGAATCTGTTCTCCATAGTGAGGGGAGGAGCATCCAGGATGGGTTGACCTTATTCTCTTGTTGTTTGGACTGAGTCAGATAAGCTCTTGGTATATGCCCCTGGTCCACCAGGCACTGCCCAGTTATCGACTCAGTCCCTCAACTGGACGGTTTGCCATCCTGGATCGCTGATAAATCTGAAGAAATTTTAAAAAAGCAAAAAGACTCAATTGTCTCCCTACAGCAGCAGCCACAAGTGAGCTGGAAGCTCCCTGAGCTGTGAAAGGATTGGCAAAAGTCCCCCCCCCCAGGGGCGGCACACTGCCCAGGCCTCTGAGTGAGACAAGTATCACTCAGAAAAGAAGTCTGCCGAGTAAGCAGGAGACAAAGGACACAAGCCTTCCAAAGGCAAGCTCTGCTGCAGCGCTACACCGTTCCCCACAGGGTCGAGCGGTGAGCTGCGGCTTCCTCAAGTGCCATGGGGCGTGAATTTGTCTCCTGGCATGGGCGCCATCTTGAAGCCGGAAGGAGCCACGTGTTCCAAGATGGCGACGCCCAGCGGCAACGAGGAGACCGGCAGGACTCAAATATCTGCAGCAACAGCGAGCAGCCCCACCAGAGGGGCAGAGGATAAACCAGGGTTAGTGACCACCCTAGAAGCTCCCCAGAGGGGGGGGGGAGCTAAGGCTAGAGATAAGAAGAAGCACCTTTCCCTCAGGGTGGAGCTGGAGGCAGAGGGTGGTCACAAGCCTTCCAAGCCATCTAAATATGAAAGGCGAAGGCACAGGAAGCTGGAACAGCTCTACAAAAAGGCAAGTGGCCTTAAGTCCATTCCAGGACTGGGACAGAAGGGGAAGGCCCCTGGAATCCCTGCAACAGGCGGGGCTACAGGGGAAGCACCCACATTACAAGCAAGTATCCCTATTGACACATCAGGTCTTTGGGGTCTTCCTCAGGGTTGGCAACTCCCCCCCCCCCCCCCACATACGGCTTCCCTGGGATCAGCCCTGCCCAGGGGGATGCCACCTCTGGTTTTCCCCCTCACACAGGTGGGCATGGGTCCCAGCCAGCAACCCCCCACAGGGGTCCCCAATTTTCAAGACCTAATGATGCGGGCCTTCCAGCAATGCATGACAGCTGCATTTCAGCAGCCCAGGGGGAAGACAGCTCTAGTTCCTCAGCTTTATCACAAGAGGACAGTGACGTGGATTGTGAGGAGGGGGAAGTTAGGGAGGATAAACTATCTGAAGATGAAGGCATGCCCCCTCCTAAGCCGGCCTTCACCAAAGATACTTTCAAAATGCATTTTACAAACTTGAAATGTGAAATTACATGCTCAAAATAGTTTGAACTGAAATGTGCACCCCCTTCTTAAGACTTTCAGATATTTTATACTTTTATGTGAATCAAATACACAGTGAATTTGCTAATGAGAATTATTGAACAATTATGTAAGAATTGCTTTTATTATATATGCTTATGTTTACTGAATGTTCCTAATCATCTAGTTCTTGAATGTATATTGCCTTCTCAGAGGTGTACAAGAAACTACTTTTGATTTGGAAGGAGACATCCAAAGTGTAACAGGATTATCTACAAGCAAGGTAACAGATTTTTAGTCTGAATACCATGACTACTATCAGATTTAACAGTTGGCACTTTAAATATATTTAAGAACACAGGAACATCTCAGTATAACCATTCAGTTTTCTGTCTAGTGCTTTGAATGATTTGATGATTTATTTTTAAAGTTCAGACAGTCCTTTTCACATTGATTTACCAAATAACATTTTCATGGAATTTGTGCAAGATATTGGGAGGAGATTTGTTGGAATGCCTTATGGGAATGGACAGGGCACTTTCAGAGTAAACATTTGCGTATTTGGTTTTAGAAAGACAGTGATAGGTTTTCAGAAAACATGTTCATTATTACTAGATTTAACTTGTGAGATTGTGCGGATTTTGAAGAAATTTGTGAGGATTCACACATTTTATATGAAAGTAAGTTTAAATCCACTAAAACAACTTTTTGGATATGTGTTGTATGAAGCAGAGCATCAATAGACTGGACTGTGACAGAATGTCAACTTCTAGCACAGCTGAACGAAGCATGGTCAAACCAATGATCAGAATAGAACAGCAAGATTATCACAAGCAGGATGGCAGGTACTGTTTTTAAATGTTGGGGCTAAAATTTACAGAACATTATTTTTAAATTAAAAAAACCCACAATAGTCAGTTTTGAGAAGGAAGCTTTATAGAGAAAACTAATCCTTTGAATGGTCTTCCCAAACAATAGGTTAAATCTTTTGTTAAGATACTAGTGCTTTTTAAAATTTTATGTTACAGCCATTGCAAACCATAGTGTGCCACAGGTTCTGTAGAGTACTTTTTTTTTTACTTTTTACAATTTGTTCATACTTACCTAACATTCTGGATAGTTCCCAGCTCGTCTTGGATTTGAAGCCATATGGTGAAAGGGAGCAAATGGCTTGTATTCAGTTCTTAGTGGTGGAACTATTGTCTTGGGGTGGTCAAGGTTTTACTTCTTTGGATCACAACTAATTTGAAATCCCAAAGTGCTTTTCAAAAGGCAACTGGACTTGTTTTTTCCCTTGAAAATGTTTCACTTCTTATCCAAGAAGCTTCTTCAGTTACTATGGCTTTCCAAACGAAAGAAGCTTCTTGGCTGAGAAGTGAAATGTTTTCAGGGAAAAAAACAAGAAAGTCCAGTTGTCTTTTGAAAAGCACCTTTGAGACAGCCATGACCTAGATGATTGAGCATCTCCATAAACAACTAATTTGAAACATTCCAGGCACATTTGTTTTGCTACATGCTTGAAGCAACGGGGGTGGGGTGGGGCTCCTTTTAAGCCATGCTAAATCTAATATTATGTGAGAAATTAATTAAAGCTGCCAAACACTATTCAGCATTTAATATTAAATACTGTAATCTATTCACTTGCAGATTGTATTTCTGAAATCAGTCAAGGCAATAAATTTAAAAATAGACATAATCATATAATACCAGTATTTACTATTTTCAATGGCTCATAACTTATTACTCAGCCAAACTAAAAGTGCTGACCTTCATATTTTGAGATTCTTTCTCGTTTTCTACCCATACTATCTGATCCTTTACTTCTTGGTACTTGGGCATATTGAAATCTATCAGATGATTACTCTTGAATGAGTTATCTGATCAACAACCCTCATTTATGTAACACTTTCATAATATAGTTTATAAAGTAGCCTCTTCTTCCACTTTTGTTTTTCTGTTTATAAGTTTAAGTAACATGATCTAATTACAGTAGATGACTAACTGTTTTGAACAATACATTGTGTGGTGTAAATGCATTAATAATGCAGACCTTCAGTTCAAGTAGGCTTGCTGTCTTTTCAGCAAATGTAACCTCAGTGAATCTAATAGTAAGAGCAGGAAAGTAACAAGATATATTTCCCACATTTTTGTGTTTCATATCTATACAAAAAATGTATACAACCATTAAAAAAAAACCTTTGGAAAAATCTTTATCTCCTGAAAATGAAATTAATTTGTTCTCTTTAAACTGGATTTCTGAAGATCTGCTTTCTGCCTCTAGACTACAGGATGGTCCAGAATTGATACTACCTGCAAGCGTTGAATTCAGAGAAAACTGTAAGCATATATTTTTGTTTTAAAAAATCGAGTAACAACAACTTTTATTACAAAATGTTTTATTTTGATAGTATTGAAAATAGAAATTGACTGTCTACAGTAATGATATAAAAATAATCAGTGTTTAAATTCATGTCTGTAAGCAAATTTCTGATTCTAGATGATGTAAGAGATAAAATCCAGTTTAAAAGTACTAGTTTTGTCCTGAATTTTGTTAGAGCCGCCAGTTATTCAGATCTGCTTTAGTTAACAAGAATGAACTTTCTAATTTAAGATAAGTCTACTGTGTTAAATATTTTAGAAAACAGCATCCCAAGAAAGAGGAAATGGATTAATCTGCAGCCATTTTGCCAATGTTGCTAGCAGTGATCATGGGCATCAAATACTTAAGGCAAAATGCATTGTTTTGACTATCTCATTAAGACAAGAATAACTCCAAATCCATTTATAAAATTAATCAGAAATGTTACTAAATTACTTGCCATGTTTTAGGTTAATGGTGAGAAAATTCATTTAAATTATTGGTATAGACATTATGTAGAATTCCCTGATACAGATTTATTAAACTCCTTTTTGTATTTTGTTTTACTTGCTTGTTGTTGCCCTTTACTATTTAATTTTCAGTAATTTAATCTTGTAAAAATATTTTGGTGTTAATGTTTGATTCATGAAAGTGATCCCAATAATTTAATTTGGGTTTTTTCCTGAAGTGGTGTCTTACTATTGCTTCTTAAATTTTTCAATTAAGTTAGCTTGTTACTTTTTTGTTTTTTGTTCTTCAGCTGAGGATGCTTTTTTGTCTGCCATCATCAATTACACTAATAGCTCAACAGTTCATTTTAAGCTATCGCCTACTTATGTTCTGTACATGACATGTCGGTATGTATTATCAAGCCAGTACAGACCTGACATCAGTCCTGCTGAACGAACTCACAAAGTCATTGCAATAGTCAACAAGATGGTGAAAATGATGGAAGGAGTTATACAAGTGAGTTTCAGTCTAAGAACCTACTAAATGTTTTATATCCACAAAAAAAACCCTGCTTTTGAAGGATTGTTTTTACCAAGTTGCATTTATATTAGAGATCATAAGCACAGATTGTTTGGATATCATAATACTATTTGTAATTGTGTATGAAATAACTCTTGTTGTGACCAAACTGCAGTCAGACATTTGTAATGAACCTACAAAAATATTGAAAATGTTTTTAAAAACAGTGATACTTCTTGATATGGAATGGTGAACAAGAGGTACAATCTGTTATAGTGTTAATATTCATATGTTTTATTGGTAGATATCTAAAATCTAATGGTATTTCAAATTATCTTCAAATTTTGTTTGAATTATCAATATTGGTCCAGTTTTATGAAATATGATGGTAATCATGTTACAACCCTATCATATGTTGTATTCTGTCTTTTTAATGGAAGTTTTTGTGAATAAAACTGTTCGCAGATGTTTCTGCTGACGGCTGTGGGTGGGTAATTTCTTCAAAATGTGGGCTGGTGGTCATTTCTCCAGAAAAACTGCATAGAAAGTTGGTGAGAAGATGAAAAGATGTGGGTGGCAGCGGGGAGAAGGTGGATTGTGAACTGTGTCCTTTTCTTCAGCAAGATTTCAATAAGATTACTTCTGTTTATGCAATGAACCCTCTGGATCCAAATTATTACCCATCTGTGCAGGGACAATAAATTATTATTGATAATAATTATAATTAAATATGGCAAGCTTTTAAATATAAAGTGGTGCCATAACTTGAGCATCACTCAGTTTTTATATTCTATGTCCAAATAATTCCATTTACATGAACAACACATTCCTAGTTATGCAGCCAATTTATTAAGTGTTTCAATTTTCATTTTCTTTCAAATTGTCCTGTTTCTGTGTTCACATGTCTCCTGTTACTTTAATGATGCTGTAGTTTTGAAGTATGATTCTGCAAGGACTAATGTGCAAAAACTGTTCAATAGAAGCCAGTAGAACACTTCTCACAGTGGACTGCCATCTTATTTAGCAGGCTTAGCTGCACTGCCTCATACTCTTTGAGACAGGCATTGTGTGTATATGGGTGTCTTTGAGTCAATCTTTGACTTCTTGTGATTGCCTGAATTAGTTCCTATTAGTCTTTTATGCATAGTTTAAAATATAGGTAACTATTTTTGCAAAATAATAACCTATAATTATTGTTTCAATAATTTTATTAAGAATTGTATTATACATATAAAGCTAATAGAAGAAAATAATATAAGAAAGTAAGAAAAAGAAACTCCTTCGTTTATCCCCAGTAAGTATATTCAAATTAATAACTTATCATTATTTTATGACATACAACCAAGTACATTTCTATTTTCTCCTGAAAAAATTAGATTGCATGAATACCACAGGAAAACACTAAGATCTTTTATAAAAAAACCTGTAATAGTCAAAAATGAAAAAAAAAAACATGAATATCACAAATATTCTTTTAAACGAAAATAAATTAAAAGAACTTTACTGTGAAGCAGAACCACTTGAAAAAAAACAAAACAAATGGGGCCTATTCAGTTTGGTCATTTAACTGGCAGGATTTTTTAAAAGGCTAATATTTTATTCTATGATTGGCTTGGTATGTAATTTTGTTTTTTTAAATTGTATCTACAATGATGGCTTACGGGGGGGACCCATTCCAATATGAGTACAAAAATCCTGCTCATTTCCTCTCATTTCTTGCTGAGCAAAAATATTGTTCCTTTTTTGCTTTCCATTCTCTTCTCTTCCCTTCCCTTCCCTGGTTGAGACTTCTTTTGCCTAGGAAGGAAATTTTGTTTGTTGTCTAAGTTCTTACCCAGCAGATATTGTTGTAGGGTGAATCAACCTTTCCCCCTTAGACACCTCTTTCCCTTTCTTGCGCAATTTCAGTTTCATTATTTTTCCCCACTGATTTGTATTGCTTGATAGGAGATTCACCATGTGTGTGGTGTGTGTAGCACTTGGCCAGGAAGCCTGTCAGCTGAGGCCAAGGTGAGCTGCTAAGCCACTGTTCCTCCTCTTCCTGCAGCACTTCTCGTGGCTTACCTGAATATTTGTGTGGTCTTAAGTCTCTGCTCTTGCTGTGAAGCATTGTTTCAGTGGTTTGGAAGTATTATTTGGAGGCATAAAAATGACTTTCAGTGAGAAAAAAATAAGTGAGATGATAGAAAATAATACAAGAGTGACTTAGGAACTCCTAGATTCAAAGGCTAGAGAAACAGAAGGTATAAAATTTTGAACAAATGTATTATTTTGTTATAAAAATAATATATATATATATTGCAGAGGTTTTCGTTTCTTTTTTCTAACTATACTGTTATGGTAGTATGGTGAAGAATTGCCAAAATAAAGACTTTACTGGCTTCCATGGACAGATTTAGACATTATTCCATGCAGGATTATACCGTTGGTATTAATGCATATATATAGATTGGCTGGAGGAAAAACTTGGACTTCCTCTAAAAAGTTTCTCATGTGTATATCTATATATCTTTTAATTTCTCAGTTATATCATGTTCCCCCAGTGAAATGTTTTAATGTGACTGAGCATAAGTCTTGTGATTTCATATTTTAGTGTTTCATTTCTAAAATTGTCATGATTGTTCACAAGTTTCTTTCTTCTGTTTGATTTCCTTCGTTTTTCTCCAGGAGGTAGACCAGGTTGATCAGGTAGGATATATTGCTGGGAACTGATCCTAGCTACATTGGCTTAGCTCAGTTTCTCATGCTGCTTCCATGTAAAATACAATATTTCTACAGCTGGATTGAACATAACACTCATTCAGCAACTGGAACATGCAGTACTAAAATCCTTTTTTGACTGCGCAGCCTATCAGCATTTCATAATTTCTGCTTAACGCACTTCAGTACAGAGATGTAATGACAAAAGTTCTTTTCCTTCCTTTTTTGTTTATTTTGTCTGTGGTTCTGTTCTTTGGATCTCATCTGAGGTTGCCTGGCCTAGCATTTGTGGTCGGGAAAGGGTGAGATAGATCAGTACTTGATACTGCTTGGTGTCAAAGCCAGTGACTAGGCAGTATCTGGGTGATAGTGTGTATTAATGAATGTGTGCTCACACACATACAGATTACCAGATAATGCATACATCTAAGCTTTCAGCATTTCATGACAACATGCTAAGTCCATTTCATTAACAGCATTTGGAAAATTTAATATTTTATCATTCAACTTGCAATTTAAAGCAGTTGTAACACGCACTATATATTATTTGCAATTTCATATAAATTCTTTGCAAGTATCTGGTAACAGATATGTTTGGTTATTAGTTGGTACTGGTCTATCTAACAGAGCCTTTGACAGAATGAAAGCTGAAATACAGGATGAATTTATGTTGATGTTTACAGCCATTTTTCAATATTTGCAGAAACAGAAGAATATTGCTGGGGCACTTGCTTTTTGGATGGCAAATGCATCTGAGTTGCTAAACTTTATTAAGCAGGATCGAGACTTAAGCCGAATCACATTAGATGCACAAGATGTTTTGGCACACTTAGTTCAGATGGCATTTAAGTAAGGAAAACTAATTTATGCTTGGGGATCCGTTTTAGTTTTTCTTAATGAGCAGTTGTTTATTTTGATTGAATTCTAAATATGTTTGGAAACAAAGTAATATGTGTTTTTAAAAGTATAAATGTTCTGAGGTGTATTCTTTCTATTTTTTAAAATATTGTAATATATATATGACATAGTTACTATATTTATTCTGAAAAAGATTAAATTGTTCTATGGTTATAAAAAAACATTCAGTATGGAGCTCTAAGGAGTATTCAGGAATATTGGATTAGTATTGTATTTTAAAATTAAAATACCCCCACCCCCAAAAAAAGACAACCTGAAATTTAAGATACCTTCCATCTCCCAAAATTAAAAATCAGAAAAAAATGTTAAATATATGAAATTCTTATACACTGTCCACCTTTCCTAATTCGTTAAGTAGGGAAACCAATCAGTAAGTCCCTCTACAAAAATAGTAGTGCCATAAATAATTAATTTGAGATATTGGTTACATTTTTATAAGTTTGTGATGGCCAAATTTTAATATTTTAATTAAATTTTAGTGCCAAATATTTCTATTTCTTGGAAATAATATAGCAGATATCTCTCAACTTGTGAATATGTATGTGTGTATGTATATGTAGGCTACCCCCCCACACACACATTTTATATGTATGTATATGTATGTACGTATATGTATATGTAGCCTACTAGTATACTTGTTTGAAAATAAATACCACAGAACAACGGGACTTATTTTTGAGTTGGTACATAAAGGGAACATCTGGGAGAGCTACATTTTCTATGTTTGTAATGAAATTATTTTTCATAGTACTACAAGCTTGAACTTATTTGCCTACTATTCACTAGTTTCACACAATTTACTTTTTCAGATACTTGGTCCACTGTCTTCAGTCAGAGCTTAATAACTACATGCCTGCATTCCTTGATGATCCAGAAGAGAATAATCCTCAAAGACCTAAAATAGGTTAGAATATTTTACATTATATTAATTACAATGTATGTTTTCTTAACAAGACTGTGATAGCATAACGGGCATATGTTAGGATACCCTGCTGAGTATATTCACATGCAATAAGAAATATTTTATTTACCTATAAATAAAGACATTTATTTATTGAAGAAACTTGGTCACCTATGAAAACCAAGTTATCCATTATATTATTGTTTGTGTCATATTAGAATGTGCTTGTTAATGTAAATACATACCTGTGGAGGTGTAAATGAATATTAAATTATGTTCTAATAGAGTCTTATAGTAAAGTCATATGTAACTTCATTGTGGAGAAAATAAACTTTACATAAACCTCAATGGTTTATATTATTTTACTGAAACTGTAATAGTGGAATACTAAAATACTATTGAGTAGGATTTAGATGGTAGCATTACTAAAAAAATGTGTAACATTTAGAAGAAATTCAGCTAAAGATTGATGGGATGGAATACCCAAAAAGTAGTTTTGGAATACCCAACAATAAAACTATATTGGGAAGTAATAACTATAAATCACCAGTGGATTCCTTAATTATCTTGTTTGTGGCTTTAATTTATTATAGATTGTAGCTGCAAATAAGAAAAAGACTGCTGTCCCCATGTTTACATACTGTTTATGTTACAACTAAGGTAACCGATTTGGCGGCTTACCAATAATACAATAGTAATAGCCAACTGTTTGTTTTTGTTTCTGAGAGTCAAAGAGGGAGAGAGGCAGGGAAAGCAGTAAAAGATTAAAATAATAAAAACTTATTTTTATCCATACCAATATATTTGTATTAATTATATATTACATTAATATTAAAAGTTTACAATATAGTGTGATATATTATAAAGTAATGTAAGGTGTTCAGTGTTATCTTTCTGTAATAAAGATTTCCATTTAGACTTTAGCTTTTAATATTAAAATAGATGCATAGTTCAGTTTAGAATTTATTGCTGAGTAAAATGTCATGTGCAACTTTTTTCTTGTAGATGATGTCTTACATACATTAACTGGAGCCATGTCCCTGTTGCGACGATGTAGAGTGAATGCAGCACTGACAATACAGCTCTTCTCCCAGCTATTTCATTTTATCAACATGTGGCTTTTTAACAGATTGGTTACTGATCCAGATTCAGGACTGTGTTCACATTATTGGGGAGCTATTATTCGTCAACAGTTGGGTCATATAGAAGCCTGGGCAGAAAAACAGGGCTTGGAGCTGGCTGCTGATTGTCATCTCAGTCGGATCGTACAAGTAGGTATTTGAGTGTATTAGAAAAAAATAAATTCACAGTCTTTTGAGGCACCTACATCGAGTTGTGTAAGGCAGTATTTAATAAATTTTAATAAACAGTTTTAGGAAATTAGGAAATCACCATATTTTTTGTTTAGTTCTGCCATGTTATTGACCGAGTTTCTGTACCATAATCTGTTCACTTTCATTAACTAGCCTTTGGGTGAAAAGAGAATTTTTTAAAGCATAAATGTGAACTATGTGCAAAGTTGGAGTTACTTGGTTTATAAAAAATTCCTTAAAACAGTTTTCAGTATAAATTTGCCTGGAAACTTCCCATAGAAATATGGTGATACACTATTTGAATTTAGCTTGAAATGAATATATAATGTACAACTTGCAGTTCATTCCTAAACAAAGTTTCAGTTTCACTTTATTTGTATGCCGCCCTTTTCCCTGGGGGGACTCAGGGCGGCTCACAGTTCAAAGGGGGGGGGAGGACAAACAATTTACAACATAAAGGCACTACATCATAAAGGCAAACCCAAATGGTGGGGAACAAACAAAACCCTAGCATTTTTGGTGATTAGGTTTGTAATGTGTAATGTTAAACCAATCCATGACAAGACAAAATCAAACTATATTTTAAGTTTGTCCAGTGATTATGGTATGCTGACTGATTGAAGAAAAAAAATGAGACAAAACATACTCCAAAATGAAAATTGCACTGTTTCAATATTTTTTGATGAACTTAAGTAGAACTAAATCAGAAGCATTTATCTATGTTACAGTGTTCACTGCTATGTATGTTCATATTAAAGTGGATCTATTTATAATCATCTTCTCCCCCCCCCCCCAGGCAACTACATTACTTACTATGGATAAGTATTCTCCTGAAGACATTCCTAATATTAATAGTACCTGTTTTAAACTCAATTCTTTACAACTGCATGCATTGCTACAAAACTATCACTGTGCACCAGATGAGCCATTTATTCCACCAGTAAGTTAATCTTATTTTTAAATTTGAGGTGGGTGAGTGAGTGATTGATGATCAATATAAGTGTATGTAATACAGTGGAAATTATATGGCAGTGAATGAAAACTTGTTTACTTAAGGAAGCTAATACTAATGTTGAAAACATAGCTTTTAATTAGTAGGGTTTTTTATTGTGTGCATGGTACTTTTTACAAAGAATATATAGGTAGGTCTCACCAACTGCAATTGGGGTTGGCAATTCTGTCACTAAGTAGTGCAGATGTTAAATGAAATGTCATGAGATGTCACTGACTTAAAACATCCATTCCAGTTGCTGTCATTAAGCCAATCACCATGGGTCATTGTGCACTGTCATCTGATCACAAGTTGTGACTTCCTGCCGACTTCCCCACTGACTTTGCTTGTTGGGAACTGGCTGTGAAGGTCACAAATGGTAATTGTGTGATTGAAGGATGCTGCAAACATAGTAAATGTGGATTGCTTGCCAGTTGTCCAAATAGCAATCACGTGACCTCAGGGATGCTGCAATGGTCACAATATTCAAGTCATAAGGGCAAGTCATAAGTCTACCTTTTTACTGTTGTTGTAGCTTTGAACAGGCACTGAACAGGTGGTCAGTAAGTGAAGACTACCTGTAAAATAAATCTAAATGCTTGTCTCTGAATTATGTATTCACCATGGTACATTTAATGAGGTCAGAAATCTTATAAATATGTACAAAATTAGAGCTGTTTGGGGAGATGTTCTAGAGCAACTGTTACATCCAACTTGAATGTGTATTCTGTGCTAAGTAAAGATTTCTCCATAGTCCTGTTATTTATTATTCTAGTTATGCTAGCTTTTGTTGATTAGATGGCTCTTCTCTCTTCAGAAGATCTTATGGTTCTCAGATTTGTGATTTTATCTCTTACGTAATGATCCAATGCATGCATATTTTTTGGCTTGTATTTCCTGACATTGATATCCTCACTTAACCATTTGTTCAGCTGTTGTTTTAAGTTGTAATGGCATCGAACAAATTGAACAAACTGATCACAAAGTCCTCAAAGTTAAAGCCATTGCCATGCCCCTGTGGTCACAGGATTACTGCCAGAAGATGCATGGGGTCCTCACTGGACAACAGTGCAGTTCTGGCATAACAACTGCAGCCAGGCTACTGAAATTGCCATCACTAAGATACAGTCACCTGATATTTTGCCTAACAACTGCTTTAATAACAATGAAAATTCCGATCCCAAGGGTCATTAAGCAAAGGCTATCTGTATTTAGTTTATCTGTTTACTTGAACAATCACTGGAACAGTGATTATAGCCTAAATATTTTCTTCCTGATATTTAATATTCCTTAAATATATCTTACCAAATGAATTCTTCTTCTTAACCAAACAATGAATATCTGCATTGGTCTCTGAATCAATTAATAATGTGACTAACTCCAGACAGCAAAAATGTAGAATTCCCTTGCCTTGATTTCCATGTATATGCATATTTTTCCTCTTTCCATCAGGAATTAATAGAAAATGTGGTAGCTGTTGCAGAAAATACTGCTGATGAACTAGCTCGTAGTGATGGTAGAGAAGTACAGTTAGAAGAGGACCCTGATCTTCAGCTTCCTTTTCTTCTCCCAGAAGATGGTTACTCATGTGATGTTGTCCGAAACATTCCAAATGGATTACAGGAATTTTTAGATCCACTCTGCCAAAGAGGTTAGCTTTTTTTAAAGCTTGCATTTATGTAGAAATTACATGTCAGCCCTCCCAGGTAAACCAGACAGGTAACATGACTAGATGAGAGCTAAATCTACTTTATTTAAAAGCTACACTTACAGAACCTTGCTATTCTGAAGCTCAGAGCCGAGGTGGTGCAGTGGGTAGAGTGCAGTACTGCAGGCCACTTCAGCTGACTGCTATCTGCAGTTCAGCGGTTCAAATCTCACCGGCTCAAGGTTGACTCAGCCTTCCATCCTTCTGAGGTGGGTAAAATGAGGACCCAGATTGTGGGGGCGATATGCTGACTCTGTAAACCGCTTAGAGAGGACTGAAAGCCCTATGAAGCAGTATATAAGTCTAACTGCTATTGCTATTATTCAAACTTTCCACCATCACTTTTAATAGTCTGATCAGTTTTAGTTTCTTGTGCTACTTAATGGCCACAATAAAGTAATTTATTTATACTTTTAGTTTCTGTTTGGTGTAAGTCCATGATAGCGAACCTATGGCATGCATGCCACAGGTGGCACACAGAGCCATTTGTCAGGGCACGTGAGTTGTTGCCCTGTCAGCTGGCCAGCAAGCATGCACGCACTGGTCAGCTGACTTCAGCCTTCTTTTGAGGCTGTTTTTCCCTGAAGCCTCCAAAGCGCGAAAAACCGGCCCTATGGGAAAACTGGAAGTTTGGGAACGGACTTCCAGTTTGCTCATAGGACCGTTTTTCACCCTCCAGATCCTTCAGGGAAGGCTCTGGAGGTCGAAAATCTGCCCTACGGACAAACTGGAAGTCACTTCTGGTTTGCTTGTAGGGCCGTTTTTTACCCTCCGGAGCCTTCAGGGAAGCCTCTTGAAGGTCCATGAAGGGTCCGGAGTTCAAAAACCAGCCCTATGGGGAACCCAGAAATTCAGGAATTGTGATTTCCAGTTTGTCTGTAGTGCCAATTCTTGACCTCCAGAGCCTTCAGGGGCCTTCAGGAAGCTTCCCTGAAGGCTTCGGAGGGCAAAAACTGGCCCTATGGACAATCCGGAAGTCATCATTCCCGAACTTCTGGGTTTCCCATAGGTCCATTTTTTGCCCTCCAGAAGCTTCAGGGAAGCTCCTGAGGCCTCTGGAGGGCATCTGGCGGGGCTGTTTTCACCCTCCCTAGGCTCCTAGAAAGTCTCTGGAGCCTGGGGAAGGCGAAAAAACCGCAGCAAAAGCAGGGGTTGTGTCACTGATCGCACACATGCACACACGCTGGTGGGCATGCATCTACAGCATTATCGGTGTGGCACGCCGGCGCACGACCCCCCTGTGCTCCCCCCACTTTTGGCACGGCAGCCAAAAAAGGTTTGCCATCACTGGTGTAGGTTAACTGGTATAACTGCAATTTAAATAAATGTATTTACCAAAGTGATGCCGAATATTTTTTTTAGTAATGAATCCTTTATGGAGTAAGTTTTTGGAGGTCTCTCTAGTGTTCTATTTAACTTATTTGAGCATAAAGAAAAATCTTGTTATCCATTAACATTTTCATTTAGCTTTTTGCAGGTTAACACCTCATCCACGCTCACCAGGAACTTGGACAATATATTTTGAAGGTGCAGATTATGAGAGCCATCTGTTACAAGACAATGCAGATTTGGCAAGTATTCATATTACAGGAAAGACAACAGAAATAGATACATTAAACTATGCAATTAAATATGACATTTGTACTAATGTGAAAATATTTAAAGATTAGAATGTAGGATTCCCCAACTTTTTCTTACAGTGGAAAAAAAAGGATTCCCCTAATAAGTCATTGTTGCTTTTTTATTACCCTTAGTATTGGAATAATTAAGATAACAGGATAATGACAATGTTTTTTTAAAAAAATCAAAAGTATTTCTCAGGAAGTGCTCTAGCTGGTTTTCAATATTTTCTCTTTATTTTGTTTCATCAGGCTCAGCCACTGAGGAAAGAACCTGAAATAATTACTGTAACACTGAAGAAACAAAACGGGATGGGACTAAGCATAGTTGCTGCTAAGGTACTAAATTATTTATTGATATGAAACTTATTATTTGAAGTGATAACAACAGATCATGTGTAGCTTAATGTGAATAAATATTGGAAGCAGTTATAGAGTAACAGAAAGTTTAAAAAACTTGTTTGATTAGTTTTTTTTAAAATATTTCATTTTTTGGGCAGCTGCTCTTTCTCTACAGATGAGACACAAGAGGTGTCTCTACTTTATCTTAATAAGGAGGCTGGCTGGTATGGAAGCAGGTAGTGATGTCCATCATGATATTTCTTGCTAAAGATAAAAGGCAATGCAACCTCACTAGATTTTTCTGTTAGATGTAACTGAAATCTGTTAGTATGAGAGAGGGCATTTCCCATGTGGAAAAAATAAGTGCCATATATTGTATGGCATATTTTTTTCTACATGAAAATAGCCTTTCTTAATCCTGAGAGACTTGCAGACCAACTTGTTCTTTATCTCACAGATGACTTAAAGGTAGAATCCCAAAAGCTGAAAATCAGTTAAAGATGCAAAATGGCTGTTCAGGTGAATGGGCACATACTTGGGCTTCCCAAGATTCCAGGTGTCTAAGCTCAACACCACAGGATTGTTTGGACACTTGGTTAAGATCAACGCTTTTCTCACAAACAAATGTCTGTTTTGTCTTTCTTCTTTCCACTGCCCCCAGCTTTTGAATTAGAGACAGTTTTTGCTGATGTCACAGCTAGAAGTTGAAATCCTGGTCAATTTAGCTAAAATATGGATGGTTATAGATTAGAAACTCCACCTCCCCCCCCCCCCCCCAAAAGAAATGAAATCAGGAAGAATGCAACAACAAACTAGTTACATATTGTCAAGAAAACCACATGAATATTTTCATCAAATCATCAGGTTGTATTCAGTTTATTAGAGGCTTTACTTTTAAAATATCTTATTGGCTATATATCTATATTGTCCAAACAAGAAAAGCTTGCTTATTGATTTTCAAGTTTGTAGCAACCAGAGTGTAATCTAAAGTAAATTCTTGACTCAACAGTTTTCACCCAGCAGATGGTGCACTGCTCCAATATTGAAAAATACTAAATTCATGTAACTAAAAATAAAGCACCTCCTAATGCAACATACTGTTTGAAACTTCGTGTTTTTAGATTATTCTGTAAATGTATTTTTATTTATGGAACCATATCCTAAGTTTTATGTATATAATGTTTAGCTCTCAGAGAAAAGATGAGATATAAATCTAATAAGGAATGAAATACATAAATAGCAAATGAACAAATGAAATTTCTTGTTATTGATTTTTAAGGAAGAGTTCACATGGATGTTGGTCTGATATTTATTTCTCTTAAATAGTATGTAACTAATTTCTAAATGTTATTCTGGCAGTAATATTGCACCACTGAAATGAATTTGCTGCTTTTTGTCTCAAAAACTATTAAGTCACTGAACATTTTGCATTAAGATGCAAACAGAATACATTGTAAGGTTATCTCTGACTTCTAGGAATGTTTGGTTTTGAAGAGTTTCTAGAATAATTTATTAACAAGTGAATATTTTCACTACTCTTTTATAAGTTTGATATATTATTCTATTCTAGGCTCCTAAAATTTCTATTAATCTGATCACATTGATTAATTTTTGTTTATTTATTAAGAAACAGGTTTTGGGAAAGTATCAATAGGGAACCAGGACTGTTTTTCTCTTGTAGCCAAAATTCCTCTAGTAGAGAATTAAAACTTAGTTAAAGTAACCTTAGTAGACAAGAAGTACATTTTTATAATTTTAATAGGATTAATGTATAACCATCTTAAGTATTTTAAATGCCTCTTAAATGTTCTGTAATAAAGAGTTGATAAATATCAGACTTTCTGCTAAAGAGATGGTACTTTTAGGTGCTATTATCTAAAATTAAAGAACAAGAAAATTACAAAGGGATGTCATTGGTCTTAATATATTCTGTAATGGCATTTTAGCAATTGAGAACTATCTGGCAATTTGAAATTGTTGAGTTCCTGTCTTGTTATTGATTAACCAAATGCAAATTGTTGTCTGCTCTTTAAAACTAATTTCTGAATTAACCAACTTTAAATCAATTCAATCACTACATCACTTTCATGTTTGAAATAGTGAGATTCCACTGACTTCACTGCTAAAGAAGACTATACTTCTAATTCATAATATGCCTGAAATAATAACTACAATACCCAATCACTTTTCAGTTAACGGGGGATTAACTAAAACTGTCATTAATGGTGAATGACAAGGATGTGGTATTGGATCAAATGTCTAAAAGGCCAGCTATGTTTCTGTTAGCATATTGTTTACAGCATTGGCATTCTATATGAGTATAGCCATTCTGAGCTGAAGGGCAATAGTTATAATTCCAGTGTGTTCTGAGTGATTTCCTACTGTTGCTGTGATGAATTCCAGCGGCAAACTAGATGCCGACACATAGAAGGTTGCTTACCCATAATAGTACCAAGAAGCACAGTTTGGGTGGCAGAAATTTTCTTATTTGGGGTTCAGGGATACTAATGCTCTGAGAGTGAGGGCAAAATTTAGTAGTATTATGTCTAAAATATGTTTTGATGTTAAATGCTGCTTAACTTCCAACCACACTATGGTTACATTTTATGAAATCCAGATGAGTTGGAAGCAGTGTTTGCATGCAGTTTACTTTAGTAATATATCACTTGGAGGAGGAGGGAGGGAGGGGAGGAGCTAGCATTTGATTTCTTCAAATCTCAGAGCCAGCACTTTACTTCCTGTTTAATTTGGATTTTCTATATCTTGTACAATAGAGTGATTGATTTTTTTTCTAGGCAGTATCTTTTTAATAAAGTGTTTAAATGAAAATCAGAGTAGCAAAGCTGTGTATGAGTTGGACTATTATATTGATCGTAGCTAGTGTTGATAGATGTTATGCAGCATCAGTTCCTGGCCAAATTATCCTGCTGGGTGTTTTGGAAAATCTAGCAGACTGAAAGTTGTGGTTAAAGTCTAAGAAACAAGTGAGGAGTTATATTTTCTGGAGTTACAATGTGGTTTTCAGTCGTTGGAAGAACAGAATCCTTGGTAAGTCTCTACAGGAAAAGTTTCCTTATAAACTTATAGTTTTAATATTCCTGCTAATCTTCAATTTAATCCAAAATTGTTTGGCAAATGAATTTGGAGCACTGCTTTTATAATATTACTATCTATTTGAAGCTATGGCATTAAAAAAGCAAATGAATTGAATATAAAGCTTGTTCCTATTGTTTGATATTAAATGAAAAGTACAGTGGCAGGGTTTAATTTCTATAATTTGTAAGTAGAAATTATTGTATTAAGCATTGAAAAACCATGTCTAATTTAAGCACTTTTCATGTTACTTGATAAAATGGAAGTACATTTAAATCCTTGGCATACAAAATTGAATAATTTGACATTAATAAGCAAAAGAATTAACAGACTTTGCAAACGTTCCCATTTCATAAATTTTCATTTAAGTAAAATAAATGTTGGCATCATTTGATTCTGATGTTAGACAACAAAATTATTTTAAAATGTCTTAACAGGTTATTTAATAGATTGACAACAACCAATTTTATCTGATCACATTTGCTATTCTTTGTTTTCAGTTGCTTTTACAAAGAAAGTGATGAAAAAAGAAAAATCAGTTTAAAATGATTGAAATTGTAAAGAAAACCAGGGGGAAAATTCAGTGGGAAACTTGAAAAATATTTTATATTAAATAATCTTAAAAAGGCTTAACCTTATCTATGCTATATGTGTGTGAGTGTGTGTATGTGTGTGCAGATGTCTATCTGTCTCCATGTGTATTTTTAGGTATGGAACAGTATAACTAGGATACAGCATAATGTTAGGCATGCTTATTTGTAGGCATGTGCATGTATACCCACAATAATTGTGTTTAATATAGCGGAAACCCTATTTTTATTCCAATTCATAAAAAAGATACAATTGCACTTTACTTGTAAACCTTCCCTCTTTTTAAAGTGCTTGATCACATTTGATTTTTTTTAATCCTGAGATTTTTCTTACTTTTCCTTTCAACTTGTCTTACTTACATTTTTCAGTTAATATTACATTCTGTTTATTAGCCTCTCCCAAATAATATATAGAAGCTGGAAATTAGTATTTAATCACTTGTTTTTAACTCAGATAAGTGACCATTGTACACACACTTGGGGAAAGCAGATAAATTCATTAGATAGAAATAAGGCTTTCCTCAAAATTTGTAACAGCCACTCACCAGAGAGAGGAGGCAGGCCATTTTCACTGGAATTGCTTCCTCTGTACTCCCTTGCATCATCTGAAAACTACTACTACTGTACAGATTATTAGGAGGAAATGGGAAACTAATCAAATGACATCTAATAGAAGAATCTTTAACATTTATAAGGAGCTATTATGAATCTTCATACTTTATTATGTTTTGGGGTACACAAGGCCTTATAAAAGTAGTGGAGTTATATCTTTTTCTAGTTTAGTTCTGGAGGGGGTAATTTTTAAAAATCCTTTGAACTGATTTTTCTGTCACTTGAATTGCTGAGTGTTCATGATTTTTTTTTCATTGCAATATTAAAACATTCCTCTGGCTATTAACCTACAAGCTAGTTGGAATTCATCTCAAATGTTACACATCAGATTTATACTTATGAAATCTTGTTCTACTCTGACCATTCCCTGCAACTGAGTTAATCAAAGTTTACCTTGCAATATTTCCAGTGAAAGGGATATGGCTGTTGCATGCTAAGCTTGTGCAGTATTGTACTTCGGATTGGATGACAAAAATCACAAGAACAAAGCAAGAGCAGAGGTGCTCGTGTACTTGCCTTATCAGCAACTCTTTAAAGTACTGTGAGCTTTACCAGGATTGTTGTGATACACCACTCTTCAGATACAAAACGCTACCTATTTCTAATGAAGTATTACAGAAATATTCTTCACTGATCTTCAGTGCTAGAGGAAACTCTTTTCCCCTTAAATGTTTATTAAATACAGAGTGTTGTGTAATTCTGCAGAATCATCTTTTTATTGTACTCACGTGAAATGTCGAAATGTTTAAGGAAAGCAGAATCATATTCTTATTGAACAGTATTTTAAATGAAATGTGAATCTACAAATCATTATGGGAGTTGATATATTCCAGTGGTAACAGCTATTAGGAAACCTTTAATGATGTATTAATTTAGTGGCTGTGAGCAATTTCTCTGTGAAAATGGTCAACCCATTCATCATCATAGTTGGTTCAGGTGATTTACCTGCTCACTTTCTTCTCTACCATTGCACATGTGTCTTTCCCCAAGCTATATAATCAGTGGAAAAAGACAATCATCACAGACAACATATACAATTTTTAGACTAAATACATTCAGAGTTTTTTATTTAGGAACATTGTAGAAAGCATGTACATAAGTTGTCAAAAAGTTCCTCAGACTGTCCAGGAATTAAGTGTTTGCATTGGCTTCTACTGGAGCAAGAAGCAACTATTGCAAATGCTACTACTTGCACCCCAGCTTCTGTAAAGGAAATTTCTCATAATTGATATCCATAACCAAAACAATAAAAATGATAGCACAGTTAGTTTCCAACAGTCTGAATTAAGAGCAGGTAGTCCTGTTGGCTACATGATCATGGTAATGTCTTGGACAACTTTGGCTCCCTCAGCTAAGAAATTGAGGTGAACACTGCCTCCTAGAGTTGGACATGACTGGACAGGGAAACCTTTACCTTTTCTTTTAGGAATAATTTACCTTAAACTTTATAGACTGACTTCCAGATATGCAATTTCTTTCATTCCAGTCTGAAATACAAAAACAGCAATAGTGGCTATCCTTGTTAGAATTCTTAAAAGTCTGTAAAATGTTTTATACATATGGTAGTTGGGATGGCTTTATTACTGACAATGAGGTGATATATAAGATATGGTAAATTTTATAGAAGTGTGTAAAATATTGCTAGAAGGAATAAACTCCAGAGGTTGCTAGCTTGAATTCCCACAATCTCTCATTGTTAAGCAATGCTACTTATTTTATTTTGTTGCTAAAACTATGCTGTCTTCTGTAGTGTGTTACAGTAAGTGCATTATATTCTATAATACATTTATAGTTAAATATATTTCCTAAGATTGCTACAACTCTTTAAAAACTTATATTGTGAGACATTATATGGATATTTGTAAATAAGAGAATCTAAATCAGTTAGACCACTCTCTTATAAAATGTCCTTATGATTATAGCCTTAGCATTTTTTTTTTTAATTGCCTTATATTTTTTTTAGGGTGCTGGTCAAGATAAACTTGGCATTTATGTCAAATCTGTGGTAAAAGGTGGTGCTGCAGATGTGGTTAGTATTATTTATAATTATTGTAAAAAATGTTTATTTTGTGTTTTAATTTCAAATATTTTTAAACTGCATGAAATCTATTTTCATGTTTTGTGAAATAATAAAACTATTACTTTGTCAAATATGTAACCAGGATGGTCGATTGGCTGCAGGGGATCAGTTACTTAGTGTGGATGGGCGCAGTTTGGTTGGACTTTCTCAAGAAAGGTATATCTTACTCTCTGGAAATTGTAAACATAGCAGATATTTACATAGCATTATGTAAAACAGGTGTGACTTTTTTGTTTTCTGTATTTTTTCTTCTTACCTATTTTATGTTTCTCCATCATAGCTCAATTTATTATTGCACATACCATAAAGGCTGAAATGCATCATTTTCACCCAGAACTATATATATATATATATATATATATATATATATATATATATATATATATATATATATATATATATATATATATATATATATATATATATATATATATATATACCCATCTTGCTATGACCAACTCACTACTTGACAATTCGCCACAGCAAATTCCATATGGGATAACTCAATGCCATAAATATTATCCACCACTGTTCCTTTGACATTATTTCCATGGAAATAAAATAAACAAATAAAAGTTTGTTAACTCTTGATTTTTCAAATTATACTTCTTCATTTTTTAATAATGGAGAATGGTCCAAAGCTACATATTTGTGTCTGGCAGAAGTATGTGGGCAGCAGCTTATTGCCTCCAGTGTTTTTTAATCACCTTAATCATTACATTAAGATTCCAATAGAATTTGCTGATACATTTCAAAATTTATATCCCATCAATGATGGTAAGCCATCCCTGCCCAGGGTAGCAAAGCAGGCTTAAACTGCTTTGATACTGCCACTATGTTTTACACATGGAATAAAAATTCTTATGCTGGAATACAATGTCTATTTTTTTGCCAAACATAATGCTTTTTATTTAAGACAAAAAGTTCTGTTTTGATCTCATCCATCCATAGCTTTTCTTGTCTTTCATAAACTGTAGGCAAGTAGTAGTGTTCTTTTTTTTAGAACAGTGACACCCTTGGAACACTGCCATTCACACTATTGTTGTCCAGTGTTCTCCTGATGGTGACTCTTAGGACTTGAGTGGGAACGCAAGGTCAGAGATTATATTTATGAAGAAATAATTAAACAGCAAAAGGGTACACAAAAGTTTTAAGCACTATTTTAGCTTTCAGTATTTCTGGAAGTTATAAAATGTGTGAAGAATATCCATAACTACTTCTCATATCTTTCTGTTGAGTAAAAGATAATATAATTGAGTAGTATACTTGAGCATTGTATTGCAGATTATAGTACCACTATTAGAATTTTAAGGAGAATTAAACAACTTGTAACTTATTGGATCATTGTTTCATTTTCTTACCTAACAAAGAGAACAGAATGACCACATGTGGGCAAAAATACAGAATGGGATCAACTTCTGACTTCCTGTCGACGTCCCCATTGATATTCCTTGTGGGAAGCTGGCAATAAGCATCAGAAATTTCCCTTGCCTTCCGAAGAGCATTTAGCCCAGTTCAAGGTTACAAAACAGATACAACAGATATTTTAGTTATATATAAATACATTCTTTTTGCCGGGTTGTGAAAAAGATATGGCATAATCCACTTGTTTTTTATTATGATATTCCTTATAGAACCCAAAGGGCCTCATTATAACTCGAACATAGTGCCAAAAAAATCAATTCTTGTCCCTAATATGCAAATATCATTGTTTATAAATGAGTCTTATGCACATAATTATGGGAAATAAACAAAAAAGTAACATTTGATTTCAGATGGTTTGTACCCAAATCAAATATTACAATATTTTATTTAGATATGGAATGGAACAGGGCTTTTCTGTTTCAATTGTAGACCAAACTGCCATTGTTTCAGGCAGAATTTTTGGGGCCGAAGGGAAGTGAACAAAAAATGTCAAAAGCATCAGTAACTATAGCTGAAGGCAGACAGGAAAGAGAGGGAGACAGGAAAGAGAGGGAAGATCAAGCGATGCACAGGCTAGTGTAATAATCTAAGCAACAGAAGTGAGAGAAAGTATGCTTTGTACTTACTTGCCAAAATTATTCCAGGGTCCTTGGAAGTTTTACTTCAGCCAAAACCCAAAGCGACAAGAACATTCTGATTTTTTTTTCCTGCTAAACTTAGCCAGATAGAAATTATTTGCTAAAATTACAAAAATAGTTTCAAGGATTTGATGTGTTTCTTGTATTTCTTTTCTATTTTGTAAATGGTTCTATTGGATTCTCATAAATAGTTTATTTATATTCATTGTGTACATTTTTCTACTGACTAAATGCTTTGAATTTGCTCAATAATAGTTTCTTGCTGGTTCTTGCAAACTCACCATTGTATTTCCAAATTTTACTCAGAGCCGCAGAACTGATGACAAGAACAGGAACAGTAGTCACATTAGAAGTGGCAAAACAAGGAGCAATTTACCATGGTTTAGCAACATTGTTAAATCAACCATCTCCAATGATGCAAAGAGGTAAACAACTAAAATACATTTGTCCACATATAAAATCTACATTAAAAATTAGTATAAAAATAAAGCATATTCAAGTACCTAATATGTGATGTGATATGCTAATTGCTCTCTCCCTCAAGAAGTCTAAAAATGTAAAGAACCAGTTAGGTTCTGCTCTAAACAATAACATGGAATTGGCTTGCCGCTTCCTTTTTCTAAGATGTTTTTTCAACATTCCAGATTAGTGTACTGCTGTAAAATTTTCCAGTGGTCTCCATTTGGTACAAACAAGTTTTAATCCTGGAAAGTTTTTTCAGGATTAACCTACTACTGCCTGTTTTTGAGTATCCATAGCAGGACTTGCAAGTATTACTATGCAAGCATCTTATTGTTTACTCTTAAAATCTTACTGAATTCAATGGGATGCATAGTTTTGATTCAATGGGATATTTAGCATTCCATGTAGGATTGCCCTCTTAACTGAGTAAGATTTATATCCTCAGAATAATATCAACACTCCTTAAAACGAAATTATAATGATTTGATGAAAAAGCAGAAATTTGTGTTGTAAAGCAATTTGAATGTTAAGAGGTCTGTTTTTTCTAATGATATTATTTGGCATGTGTAAAATTTGTCTGAAGACAGATCTGTGTAATATGCTACTGTTGGTGAATTTTAGCTGTTCTTGAAACTCTCAAGCAATGATGTTTTCCAACTATAGAACATGGTTGTAATTTTAGTAGAGAAACTAGGAATATAAACTGGAGCATTATGTAGGTAGTATAGACTGGAAAAAGTCAAGAGCATTCCATTTGAGTTCTATAGAACCAGGAAATGCAAGCAAATTTGTAGCTAATTTTTTTTGTCTGACTGACTCTACTTACATGAATTTTGCTTTTTGAAACTGCACATATGAAGAAGGTTAAGGGAGAATTTAAAAATGGGTCTCTTCATTGCAGACCAGAAGAATTATTATGTCTTTGTCTCTCCCCCCCCCCCTTTCTCTCTCTTTCTCTCTCTCTCACACACACACATTCATTGTTCAGTTTCAGATCGTCGTGGCTCAGGTAAACCCCGACCAAAGAGTGAAGGTTTTGAGCTATATAACAATTCTGCTCAGAATGGATCACCTGAAAGCCCTCAGCTGCCTTGGACTGAATATAATGAACCAAAGAAATTACCAGGGGATGATAGACTACTGAAGAATCGAGCCGATCACCGATCTAGTCCCAATGTAGCAAGTAAGCAAGTACCAGCTTACAACTGCTTCTGTGAATTAATACCTGAAATAAATCTAAACATTGGAATTTATATAACTAATTATCATATAAATTAAATTAGTAAAAATTGAATTTATTTTCTTATTAATTATTTAAATAATCTATATTTATATATGCAACACTCAAACACTGACCCTGGATAGTGCATCAGTATTCCCAATATCCTAGACTTGGGAACAAATTTAGATGAGTAATTACATTCATACCACCCTCCCACACACAAACACACAGGAGCTCAAAGCCCAAGGGGGGAAAAATCCAAATTTTACTGCCCTTCTGACTGACAGGGGGGGTACATCTTATGCGGGAGACTGTTCCAAAGGGTTGGCACAACAGTGGAAAACATCGCTAAAGAAGAGCTAATAAATCCCGTGTGCCTTGTTTTCCTTATTTGAATGTTGATTTTGCATTTGTTAACATTTAAATCTCCTTGCTCTCAATAGATCAGCCTCCAAGTCCAGGTACCAAAAAGGCTTATACTGGAGGAACTACAAATAAGATAACTTCAGTGTCTACTGGAAATCTTTGCACAGAGGTTAGACGTAGTAAAAAAAAACAACCTGTCAATATTTATAAAAATGCTTGATATTATTTTTGACATCTATAACTGATCTTTCCATATTTACACAGGAACAGGTACTACCAGCTAGACCTGAAGCATATCCAATTCCAACACAAACTTATACCAGAGAGTATTTCACATTCCCAGCCTCCAGGTCTCAGGATCGAATGGGTCCCATTCAGAATCAATGGGCAAATTATGAAGAAAAGCCCCAAATTCCCACTGAAAGTAATCACTATATCAATAATGCAAATCAGGTTAGAAATAATTTGCTTCATAATATTAGTAGTTTGGAGATTGTAAATAGAATAAGAATTACAACTAGGACTGGTCAAGTATTTTGTTATAAAAATCCCTTCATATTTTATTATATTTTGCTATACCTAAAATATTTGGCCAGCTTCTAGACTACAATCCTGCATTCATTTATATTGTATTTGAAATCTGCAGTTTGCTTGTATTGTGTTTGAAAAGCTGTCAATTTATATTTGGAGTTGATGGTTGAAATGCAGAAGTCTGATTTTTTTTTAAAAAAAAATCACATTTAGAGCTTTTGAGAAAAAACTTCTGTATAGGAATAAGAGTATGTTAATTTTTACAAAATATAGAATGCCTGGTTTATTTTTATTTTATTTTAAATGTGCAAGACATTACTAATCTGTCAATGAATTTTAATATGTGCATTGTATTTAGTGCTTTTGGACTAATAGAGCATAATAAATGCATTCATTGAAAACAAAGCATTTTTCGGTCGTAATTGAGGTCTTTGAAAGAGAAGTAGAGAAATGTTGCTTTTGTTCATAGCTGCCAGCTCTTCTTTCGGGTCTATTTTGTATTTAAAATAATTGTAGAAGTACACAGCAAAGTTTGCAAAGCTTATAAACAGATTAGAAATTTTAAGGTATGTGGTATATTATTATTATTATTATTATTATTATTATTATTACATTTCTATACAGCAGTTTTATTTTGTATTTAGCAGAATCTTTGACGTTAGCAGCATAGTATTTTTGACATTGGAGCATTTAATAAGGAATTTGTGCTTCATTTAAATAATTTTCAGCATTGCAGAAGGTAAAAAAATGAAGAGGAAATTAACAACAAGTGTGTGTGTGTATGAACAAATAGTTCCTTTTTCTTTGCAATATTGGTGAATGTCTATAATTTTAATAAAAGTTGCCAAAGCAATGGGAGGAATGACAGGTTAGTTATATGTAAGCTCTTAGACCTAAATATTTCTGGGAGCACAAGATGTAAAAATGATAATAGCTTGGCATTATTCTGAGGAAAAGTATACAGCATAGATTCTGCTGATGTTGAACATATGCCAAGATAGTTTCAGAATCTTGTCTCAGGCTGTTTTAGAGTTTGTTTAACTTGATTGGAAAGAAAAGCTGAATGTAAGACTTCAAACTTGTAAAGTATTACCACTTGTTAAAATGCTGATTTTAAGAACAAATGAATAAACATTTCATAATCATTGTTCAAAAGTAATAAGCTGCCATTTGGTTCTTGCTGTATGGCCTATTAATATGTGGAAACTAATGTTATATTCTTTATTTTTTTAAAGCGTGTAACCCGTTCTGAAGAGGAACTACGGGATGATAACATTTATCAGGCAGAAAGGAATCAATTAGAAGTTGCCATGCAAAAAGATATGGGATATATTGAAAGAAAATCAGATAGCGATCCATGGATGAATTCTTCTGTGGATTCTAGCACATCAAGCCAGGAGCATCTAAACAGTTCCTCTAAATGTATCTCCTCTGGATCTTCTTTAACCAAAAGTGGACCTGGCCGTTGGAAAACACCTATAATTACTCAACCAATGTTGCTGGCAGTTTCTCAGTCCACAAGGACAGACCTACCTCCCCCTCCCCCTCCCCCACCAATGCACTATGTAGCTGACTTTGACGGACTGCAAATGGATTTACCTCTCCCACCACCACCTCCACCTGCAAATCAGTTGGGGTCACAGTCATCTCAGGTTGCTGCTGCTGCAGAGCGCAAAAAGAGAGAAGAACATCAGAGATGGTATGAAAAAGAAAAAGCACGCTTGGAGGAAGAACGAGATAGAAAACGTCGAGAGCAGGAAAGAAAACTGGGGCAAATGCGTGCTCAGCCACTAATGCCAGCTCAATCATTGCTTCCTCCTCTTCAGCAGGTGAAACCGGAGAAGCCTTCAACACTGCAGAGGTCTCATGAGACGGTGATTAGAGAATTGCAGCCCCAACAACAACCCCGAACCATTGAACGAAGAGATCTCCAATATATCACCATAAGCAAAGAAGAGCTGTCCTCTAGTGATAGTCTGTCTCCTGATCCCTGGAAAAGAGATGCTAAGGAGAAGCTGGAGAAGCAGCAGCAGATGCATATTGTGGATATGCTAAGCAAAGAGATTCAAGAACTTCAAAATAAGCCAGATCGAACAGGCGAAGAAAATGACCGCCTGCGCAAGCTCATGCTGGAGTGGCAATTCCAGAAACGACTTCAAGAGTCAAAGCAAAAAGATGAGGATGAAGATGAGGAAGAAGATGATGACATTGATACTATGCTGATTATGCAACGACTAGAAGCTGAGAGAAGAGTGAGGGTAAAATGAGATAATCCATTTAAAAATCATTTCATTGGCTAAAATTCCTGCATATTGCTAGCAAAAATATAAATTAGTTATCACTATAGGATAAAGGAGGACTGGACTCTCATAATGTCCCTGTCTTTCATTGCATATAATGAAGTTGACTACTCTGATTTGTCAAATAAGTGGTGTTGCAAGCTATTACTTAGAAATTGCTAGGGGGAGGTAACCACCTTTCAAGTTCCCTTTTTTTCAAAAACAAAATCCCTATTCTTATTTTTTTATAATTTTAATTTGTGTGATGCATATGTAATATTCCAGAACATTAGTGTAGCTTTTTTAAAATCTTTGACCACTAAAAGCTGTTTTAAATTTATGTTTCATCTGTTAGTCCATAGCATAACAGGGTTTGGAATTTTCATTCCAAGAGTAATAATGTTGTCTGTATCAGGAAAAATAGCTTTTAAATCTGCTTTTAAGAATACAGCTTCAAAAACAATCCAATACTTTTTTTTAAAAAAAATTGTAGAATCTGTATTAGGGGCTTTATAAATAACATTGATAAATGATCAAATTATAACAGCAACTTGATTTCAGCGACTTGGGTGTTATTTTTTACAGCAATGTTACTTTCTACATTATGCTTCTTTTCCTGTTTTTAAAAGCTTTACTTTCCATTGCTGCTTTTAACACATTTTCTTGCTAAATGCAGTTTTGTTTTTATTTATTTATTTTCTTTTCTATACTGAAAATTAGATAGATAAAATGAATGTAACAACTATCCATAAATTGTTGCTAGTTCTAATGTTGCCATTCAGCTTTTTAACCTAACTTTATGGATAAAAATCTACATACTGTATAATTTTAAAACATGTTATCTTCATTATTGAGCAGCTTGACATTACTATTATCAAATTTGCACCATATGCTTTGTTAAACTCTTTTTCTAAATAGTTGCAAAATATAGTTTGTATTTGTTTTGCAGAGATTTAGAACTCCCATTAGAGCTGCTCCTTATTATTGATAATTTAAAATAATACAACCAGTTGGCCATTTTCCCACAATACTCTGTTCTCTTGATATCGTGTAAATCTTTAAGCAAAAATAGATGAATTAACAGAGTGTACAGAAAATATATTTTAAAAAAATCTCCTTTTCTGATTTAAAGAGATTTGCTAACATAATATTAGACTGTCACACTGACTTTTATTTTTATTCAGCTCTAGTAACGAATCAAAGAAATTATTTTGGCATAGTGCAACCTAAATTTATCCTTATTTTCACTGTGCATCTTTCTTTTTCCTTCTCTTACTACCTGCAGCAGACTGCTTTGCCAGCAATCTCTGTTCTAGATTTGGTATGTTCTTATTTCTTCTCTTCGATGCCTTTCCTTAATACTTTTTTTCTTTTTCTTTTTAATTAATGATAATCCAATGTGCATTGGATATTTGTTTATCTTTAGAGTGCTTCAGGGCAAAGACTAATACATTAAATTAGTGGTAAGCAAGAGACACTTATCTAATGCTTGAGAAATGCTCCTAATTTTTTTTCTTCTACTTTTGTTTTAAAGTTGTATTCTGTTTGCATATTTTACTTGTGAACTACTACAGTTAAATGAACCCTATATTAACAATTTAACATATCAGTATTTTGAAAACATTTTGTACAGGTGAGTTTCCATTGTTCATTTCCCCATGCTTTTTTTTTAAAAAAAAGGATTTCTCTAAATCATATATTTTAATGTATTTTAGCATTCCAATATATTATTTTTCTTCTTCTTTAAGCTTTTGATAATTTGGCATTTACAGTTAGTTTTAATGATTTAGTTTTTGGAACAGAACTTTAGGGTTAAACCTTTGAACTTAGATGATTTAAAATATTTTTATAAAAATTATTTCACACTCATTGCTGTTACCTATATTGATGGAAGAGTAAAACTGTATGTTACACTAAAAGCATATATATACATATACATATACATACATACATACATACATACATACATACATACATACATACATACATACATACATATATAGTTTTATAATTTCATGTTTTAGCTATTTTATTAACTGAAATCAAAATAAGATGTATTGTACTTATAAGTTTTATTAATCTATTATTATTATGACAGATGTTGAAACAGATCTGAGTAAATAGTGCAATATTCAATTCCCCTTTCTTAAAACTAATCATTTTGAGAATTAAATTGCAAACTATACATATTACAGTTCAACAACGTAAAGAGTTTTCAGTGTCTAATTCATATTTACTGAACTCAATATATTTAAAAGTGCAGTTGAATCATGACACAAGAAACCTATCAAATGGAATTATAATTAAAGATTTTACCTCCTTCCTTTTTATAAAAAATACTAATTTAGATTTTCCCCCTTTAAAATAACACCACTTGGTGCAATGTTTGGAATTACAGTATAATTTTAGCTGTTTTAAAAAATGTGGGACAGAGTCCAGTAGTTCTCCTTTATTCTTTTGTAACACTTCTTCTCACAGGTGTTTAAAGGAGATGATAGTCATTTTTTGAGGAGCACTTTTCTGGAACTGTTTAAGATGTTTGATAATTTAAGATTATTTGAACCAGCTAGAGATCCTTATTTAATGTGATTAAATATTTGCACTTTGAAGCATGGATTTTCATTACTTTTCCTATTTTACAGAGATTCCAAATGCTCCTTTGCAGTAAAAAAACATTGCTATATGAAAAAAAGAAATCATGGGCAGCTTAAATAGCTGATATGTTGGGTTTACTTTCAAGATCAGAGAAATGTTATCTAGTGGGAAAAGAATAGAAGCTTATCATTGGCCATAGTTTGTGCATCTTCCCAGAAGAACAATGGTAAAACATAGAGTTTGAACTATAAAAACAATGTCTCAGAACAGAAATTACTACAAAATCTATAGCATGGGTGTCCAACTTTTTAGCTTGCCTGGGCTGCATTGAGTGAAGAGGAATGGTCTTGGCTGCATATAAAATATACAATATAGTTAATGCATATAAATCACATAAGGTTAAAATTTACAATCTTGAGGGGGGGCACATTACTAGCTATTCAGGTCTGCATGCAGCCCATGGACCACGGGTTGGACACTCCTGATGAATAGCATTTCTTCAGGGGAAAATACATTTCTTTTTTGAATTTTCTTTATAAGTTTTTTCCCCAAAATGCAAAAAAAAAAATTCCCAGGAGAAAATAATTTATTAATTAACTTTTTTTAAAAAGTCTCTTTTGAACAGTAATGGGTATTTTTCTTCATGAAATATTATTTCTGTCTTCGAAAGGATCTGAGGTAAAACACAAGATAAATCTTCATTAGTTACAGGATGAGGAGCGTAGACGGCAGCAGCAATTGGAGGAAATGCGCAAACGGGAAGCAGAAGATAGGGCCAGGCAAGAAGAAGAGCGTTGTCGCCAAGAGGAGGAGCGGACAAAGCGAGAGGCTGAGCAAAAGGTTTCACTCAGTCTTCTATAACTTTGTATACTTCACTTAAATTGATTTGACCCGCTGGTATTACTAAATCTTCAACAAAGCTAGGGATAGAATTGTCTACAGTGGGTTTTGTGGCTCTTAACAAGTACTGTATTGAATTCTGTACACTCTTTAAAATAAAAAGCCAAACTCACCCTATTTGTAGATTTGCAATTTAAGGAAAAGAAAAATATATTTCATTATTCTTCAAGAGGTTTTGAGAAGCAGGCAGTATATAAACTAGTAAATGAAATCCAAATAAATGAAAGTTTATATGAAGCTGGGAGAGTACAAGAAAAATATAAAGACCTCAGATATCAAAGCATAATGAAAGAAATTCAAAATGAAATCTCCTCCAGGAATTAAGTTTAAAGGGATAAAATTATTTTTAAAGCAATTAGAATAAGTTTTGAAATCCTTTTTTAAAAAAGATAGAAAGAAAAGCTGTCAGATTTAGAACCATTAAGAACTTAATTAAGAAGAAACCATATCCAATTAAGCAATGGCACTAAGTGGGTTTAAATAATAATTTAAAATCCTCTCTGTTCATTAAACAGAGGAGAATGGATAGTAGTCTGATCATGAGATGTTTTGGTTGTTAGGAAAAAATTTAAACATGAAGGAATCCCAAGAAAAATATTAGCATATAATATTGATTGTAGTTTATCTTCCTATCAATACCATTGTTAATTTTCCATGTCCCTCCTATTTCAAAAATATATGATTTTGTCTGATATCATTCTAATGATTGAAATCTCATCCATTTGTTCCAAACGATAAATTTTTGGAAAAAAAAAAAAGGTTAATATTAATGAAAGAAACTATGGTTAGACAATATACCGAACTTCACTATCCTTCAGACTCCCTAACAGTATTCTTTTAATTTAAAGAAAAGTGAGGAAATGACATGGTTTGAAAATAAAAAATGGAATTGCTTGTGTTTTGTATGGAAATAGACTACTGGCTACCAAGAAAAGCAAAGGTAAGCAGGGCTGAAAAATGTTTTTTCTCCCCTTAGAAGTAGTGATGGAGTACAGCTTCATCATTTTGGTAAATTGACATCCTATGTCTAGTAATAGGCACCATAGCTTCAATTTTTTCAGGGTGGTTGCTATCGTAAATATGCTTTATGGCTTAAAAAATGCCTAGCCCTCTTTTAGGGAAAAAATTGGATATAAGTCAAGTCATGGTTTAAGAATCATTCTATAGGAGTGCTCCTTCAGTGGTGTCTGTCTGTGCATAAACTCCTATGTCCCTTTTAAGGAAAGCAAAACAACAACAACAAAAAGACTGTCATTATCTCTGCTCTGCATGTTGGGTAAAGTTACAAGTAAAAGCTGAGCTAAGCCTGACTACATTCTTCCTCATTGCAACCTTTTCTGCATTATATTTATAATGCTAAGAGGGAAATGGATGTACATTCATGTAATTTCAGACATTAAACTGTAATTGAAAGTTTAATGCATCCTGGCATTCAGTACAAGAAAGTTTATGAAGTTGTTGGTATTGAATATCCCTTGTTTTAATAGCAGCATAAAGGTAATCTTCGATTTATAACAGTTCATTTGGTGACTGTTCAAAGTTACAATGGCACTGAAAAAAGTGATTTATAACCATTTTTCAGTTACAACCTTTGCAGCATCACGTGATCAAAATTTTAAATGCTTGACAACTAATTCATATTTATGACTGTTGCTGTGTCCCAAGATCATATGAGCACTTTTTGTGACCTGGCAAGCAAAGTCAGTGGGGAAACCAGATTCTCTTAACAACCGAGTTACTAACTTATCAACAAAGGCAAGAAAAGTTATAAAATGGGGCAAAACTCACTTAACAAATGGCTCACTTAGCAACAGAAATTTTGGGTTCATTTGTCGTAAGTCCTGTATTTCATTTGCAAGTTAGAATTTCACATTTCGTTCTTTCTTTTCACTTTCTTCTTGATATTCCTTTAATAATTTATTGCAAGTTTACTTTTTTCAGTGTAAATATGTACTTTATCACTGAACAAGAATCCAAAGATAATTTTGTGGTTTTGTTGATGCTGTATTTCAACCCTGAACCCTCAATCCAACCTGAGCCAGAAATATTCTCTTCTAAAGATGGCTCTGCTGACATCAAAACAGGAAGGGTTCTGCTTGATTTCTTCCATTCTGTCCCACTCTTGCTCTCAAAGTCTACATCATTGGATCTCCTGCCTCTCAAGAGGCAATTTGAGAGAGTGGATTCCACCCAAAATTCAGAAGTTAACCAGTATTTTAGAGCAGAAAGTTTTCTTCCTAGATAAAAAGAAAAAGTTAACCAAATCTTTTCTAGTGTGAAAATTTCCATTTGTGTGTTTGGTATTTGACATTTGCTGACATCCTTTTATTCCCTTTCGGTCAACAGAGGCGACAGGAAGAAGAATATTATAATCGCTTAGAAGCAGAGAGACGCCGCCAGCATGATGAAGCAGACCGGCGATTGCTGGAGCCCGATGAGCCTGGTCTGTACAGACCTCCGCTTCCACGGGAATATGAATTTCCCTCCCCACCCCTTTCATCTAATGCTCCTCCTCCCCCACCTCAACGAAACACTTCTTACCTCAAAACTCAGGTCCTCTCTCCTGACACGATTTATACTGCCAAGTTTGTTGCATACAATGATGAGGAGGAGGAGGACTCCTGTCTAGCAACAGGTCAGGATAAGTACACCAGTACAAGAAAGTCTTGCGGTGACCTTCCTCCTGTCCCCCCTAAGCCACAGCAGCCCTCCCGCCAGCCACGCCCAGTCTCAGATGGCCTCTGTCTGTCCAACTCATATCAGCCCTCCGCTGTCAATGCCAACAGTACTGCTAACAAAATGAGCCAACCCCCTCCCCCACCACAAAAGCCAAGTTTCATCAATCCCAGCAACACGAAAGGTAGACGGAATATTTTAATTTACAATCTCTCTGAAAACTCTACAAATTTCCCACTGAAGTACTCTTCTGAACAAAATCACTCTCATGATTCTTTCTGACTTGATCACAATCTTGGGCGTGGTGATCCAACTCTCAATCTGATTTGTTGCTATAAATTTTATTTTAAACCTGTGGTCTTTCCATTTCTTTATCAAATTCTATAATTCTTACTTTCATATACTGAAAGCAAATGATTCTCAAAATTTCACTAAAAGTACTGTTGGGTTTGGCTTTTGATCTACACCTCTTTCATTCACCATTTATTTTTATTACTATTCTTCGTTGGTCCATGGTGCTTTCACATTCCTGAGGTACATGTTTCCTACAATAAGGATATTTATTCACTGTGGGAAGCAATGGGCTTTTGCTTATTACTTGCCATGTAAACAGTGTGCAAAAGGCTTTGAAAGTATATAAACCAGCAATTACATTTGAAGTGAAATGCTACCTGTATGTTTTAGAAAAAGCAAACAAAGCAGATAGATATAGTATACTTTTTTGTGAGGTTTCTACTACACATTTCTCAGTACTGAAGTAACTTTCTCTCCATTATTCATGTTGTTTTGCTTTATCGTATTTACATTCCTAAACTTTCTTCTTTTCCCTTCATCATAAAATATATAACTGAATAATATTGGCCACAAGTAGATCCACTAGAACTCTGATGTCGAAGAATTACAAAGCTTTAGGTCATAGCTGGTTTATATTTTGACATAGTTTTGGAAGAAGGTGGAACATTAGTGAGTTTTGGGAAGCTTGCTATTTTGCAGCTGCTTGTTTTGTTTTCCTGTATAGAAGTAGATACTTAAGCAAAAAAAAAAGGTCAGTAATAATCAAAAATTCTCAAAATGGACCCCAGCCGGTAGTTTGATCCTGGCTTAAAGGAAGTTCCACAAATAGCTATAGGATTTCCCCGTTTGATCAGTTCCTCTAAAGATAGTCAAGGAATCATGGAAAAAGGCTGTAATCTAAAATGGTTATAGCAGACTATTGCTCTTTCTATAATAAAACAAAGCAGATAATAATGCTGTTGTTATTATAGTTAAGATGAGAAACTTCAGAATTAACATTCACTTCTTAAATATAATGTTTCCCCAGATTTTGCCAATCTTTATATTTTGGAAATGCTATATTATAAATACGTGTATAAAACAGTGCAATATCATATCACTGTTAAATAAACCAACAGCTGAATGACTGCACCCAGAAGTGCTTATTAGTTGCTCCACTTCAACTTGGAAGTATTTGAATGGCGGACTCTGTCCTGGGCCCCGTCATGATCAACACTTTGAATAGTGGCTTGGATGAGGATGCTGAGGGGACTCTTAAAAAAATTTGATGATGGCACAAAGCAATGAGAAGCATCTAATACTTTAGATATAGGTGAAAACATTTTTAAAAACTGTCTAGAAAGATTGAGCATTTTGCTGAAATGAGTAGATGGAATTTGACAGAGAAATTTTAAAAAACCCTTTCAGTAGGAAAAATGCAAGGCACATTTGTACAAGCTGTCAGTTAGTGGAATGGGCTACTAGAGGTCTTCAACTAGAAAGTAAATGGTTATCTGTCACATCTTGCACTGGGCAAAGCATTGTACTAGATTATCCCCAAAGTCCCTTCCTACTATGATTCTGTGCTTCTTTACCTAATAATCATAATTAAGATATATAAGCAAGCTAAGGGTGGTTATTCAAAAATTCCATATAATTTGATGTTTCATCTGTCCTCAGTATACAGTCTATAACATCCCATTATAACTATTTTTAAAAAATTAAGTTTATAAACAGGTCACATATTCCATTTGAACTTTCAATCTTCCGTGAAGGATGTCTGCCTAAAGTAAAAAGCTCTTTGCACATAATGCAAAATCACTACGCAGCTTCTCTCTTCATTTCATTAACACTCATATTGCTGTCCTTAAACAAATGTATGGCAAACTCTGCTTCTGCGAAATTAAACTTTCCCAGCTCCTTCCATTAGATTGTTGGGATTACTTTAGAAGACTGGCACTCTTCAATTTGGGAATAAAATGTGAGCAACTATAACTAATACTAATGTGGATGAGGTTCTATGTTTAGATAAACTTTTCAACATAAAAAATATAATCTTAAAATTGGACATGAAGCAAAATTTATTTCTAACTAACATATTATTAATATTCTGAGTAGATTCCTAGTGTTTCCCTAGAAGTTTACCTCATTAATTCAGTTTCACACTTCACTAAATTCATAAGCTCACTAAATTCAGTTGAGATGTCTTAGAAGTATCTATGCATTAAATTCTCTTTAACTAATTGTTGGGCACCAGTCTGATATTAAATACAGCTGTATACTGCTGAAATCTATAAAATATTTAAGTTGAATAACTGAATGAAGACTACTAATGGAAGGAGTATATAATATGCTTTTGTGAACAAGGCTTACAAGAAAAACACATGCAGTATTTAAAAACTAAAAATATTACTTGAAAACGCAAACCTTTCGTGGCCAGAAGAGATGGTTTTACTTAACCAGTACAAACAGCAGAAGTGAGAATCTATGAAATGTGGGGGATGAGTTTATATTTCAAATGCAAATGATGTGTTTAATCTTGTGGCCTTTGGGGAAGATTCATTGGTAGTGTAAAGGGTTTGCTGTTTTTGCTATTGTGTTTGTTCATATGAGAGCAAAGTATAAAGGTGCAGTGCTGCAAAATGTATACAAAATAGACATTTTAAAAATAGCATTTCTAAATAGGCATTATAGAGTTAAAGATTCATTGTGGACATTGTGGAGTTAAAAGAATATATTGAAAAGTTGTCATAAAACTATATATTCAAATTCTGCACATTCTTAATATTTTACAATCTATTATTTGGGAAATATAAAGGCAATAGTTCCTGATGTTACTGGATATGTTTTCATCCAGTCTTATAAGCAGGAAGGCTAAAGCTTATTTTGCAATTATTCATGCAAACTGCTTAAATTTCATTTAAATCACTGGAATTTTGGCAATCTGTATACGCAAGATTTGGCAAGTGTAGATATTTATTTCATATGTATTTGATTTAATTTATATTGTCCATGATGAAAAGTTGTCATTTGATAGAAATATTTGCCGTTATATTCAGTTTTCAATAATTTTTTCCCTTTCTTATAAGGGAGCTGGTAGTGTTAGGAGACTTGACCTGAAAGTATAGTGTCAGATCCATTTTAAGCACTGCACCTTTTCAGAGAAAAAATAGTTATTGTTATTTTACTTTCTTTTTACAAAGGCTCAAACTACACTGGATCTACTGGAGCACTTGCAGGTTCACAGGACTCTTATTCAGACCCAAGAGAGAAGAAATTGAAATGGTAAAATGGAAATAACTTTGCTTTTAAATAGTGCTTTATTGGTAGAAGATATTAACATATACTCCTGGTTGATGTTTAGGTGATTAAAGGTTTTTAAGGATCTAAAATATTTTTAAACATAGCAATGTATCCAATAAGAATGTTTAGAAAATATTGAAATATTTTAGAGTAATGATAGTTTATATGTAGAACTCCAGAAGCAGGGCATTGGAATCATCTGGAATTTGAATCCACCCTATATAAAATATTTTAGGTTTCCTAATAGCTACACTAATGTTTAACAAATGCTCTAATAATATGAACTATTTAATGATGAAAAATTGCTATTTGATTATTTGTCCATTTTTAATGTTTAATTAGTAATTAACCTATCTGATTTTAAATAAAAGGATGTGAATGTTATAGACCAAAGCTAATGAGAAAAACAGAATAACTGCACTTAAAATATAATGTATTTTTATAACATTGAATATTTTTTATATTTCCTGCAGTCAGGATACAGATATACCTGGTGCACCAGAGAACTTGACTTTCCGGGAGCGACAAAGACTCTTTTCACAGGGTCAAGATGTGTCTAACAAAGTAAAGGCATCTAGGAAATTAACAGAATTGGAAAATGAATTAAATACAAAGTAGGATAACCGTCACCTTATCAAAAAATCAGAAAATCTCTATGGAACTAGAGTTGGGCAGTTCAAGGAGGAGAAGAATCTCATACCAAATGGGATAATTCTTTTCCGTCTGGACTATTTCTTTCTAAACTATATGTTGCAATAGCAAGAAATTCAATTATTTGCCAAGTGCTTGTGATTTATACAATTGAGGCACTGTAAAATATATTTTAATTAAATAAATCAAATGTCATGTCCTTTTCCACATCATTGTCCTTCAGCTGCTTTTGGAACTGTCTGGAATTGTTGCTTCCTAGTCTTTTACAAAACATGTAAACATCTGTTAAGCAGAAAGAGTGGCTGTAGCTTGAACTGCCTAACTACCACTGCTTGTTGCACTGTAGGTTTGATACAAGTATAAGGTAATATAAAATTTTAAGAGATCTTGGGAGCTAGTCTTTCAGATTAGTAGCATAATAGAGAACACTAGTATTAGGGGTCCAATTTCTATAGATAAACCCTTGCTATAAACACACTTGATTATTAGAAGTAAAAGGGCTCCGTTATCATGTCCATACTAAGCCACATAGAGTATTCTATGTACACCTAGATTTTGGACATTAAATACTTGACTGGTTTTGATGGCAGTCCAGCAATGTAACAAGATATGCATCCTATTTTTCCGACTGTCTTATCTCTTCTTACACTGAAGTATTAATCACTTCTAAAACTTGAGTTTTGAAACATTGATAAGAATTTTAAAAATAAGAAATATTGGACACTGGGTATGGTGGTGTGTGTGCGTGTGTGCGTATGTATTGTTTTAAAGCTATTCTGAAATGTCACACTTTAGCAATATGGAATAAACTTCAAGTGGTAGCTCCATTATAGCCAAGATAAAACCAAAGTTAAATATTCACAAATGGACTAAAGACATCAATTATCAGTAGCAGGAAATTAAGCACTACACGCAGGGGAAATGTGGTTACTTGTGGCTGCAAAAGGAAAGAAAAATTGCCTTTCATTAAGAATTTCCTTTGAGGGAACCTGGCAATATTCTGATGGCATGTCATCAGACGTTTGTATAGAAAAGTGCTGGTCAAGGTACCTCTAGTTAGCTATTGTTCTTTTTCTTTATATTGTAGAATTGTAGAAGATGTTGGCAGTTCAAGCTATTTTACACACTGTTGCAGGATTATTTAATTTTTAAATGGTTGAAATCTGTTTCACCCGCTGATCTTTCAGCTATATGTATAGCTGATGTTAAGAATAAAGACCTCATCTTAGTTTGTTTTCGCATTGTGTGATGCTTAAAACAATATATTGTGATTCTAAACAAATTTTCTATTTGATAAAGTCCTTAATTGGGTTTTAGATGATTTTTCTGTATAATATGTTCTCTTATAAATATATATTTAGGGAATTATGCACACTTCCAAATGCAGAGGGTAGACTTTACTGCCTTAGAAATCACTTTTAATAAGAGTTGTATGATAAAAAAATAAATGCAAGTTAAAGATAAAATTGGAGTGTAAATATTTTTTTTACATAGTTCAGGTTTCTTATTTGAAAGTGTTCTTTTAATGTTCATCTGTTAAATATGAAGTAGAAGATTAAATTGGTTGAAAGTGTTAATGAAGGATTGCATGCTTGTTATGTCTGTTATTCAGGGAAAAAAGGAGGTGTCCCCCAATTTATCTTGAGAACACTAGATATTCTGTGGCTGGAATACTGTTGCTGCTAGAATTTAAGGAAAAAATATTAACTTACTGTGGAGTGGATTTGAACACTATTGGGCTGGGGAGGGCAACTATGGCAACTTTACAACCTGTGGATTTCAACTCCCAGAATTCCTGAGCCAGGAATTCTGGGAGTTGAAGTCCATAGGTCTTAAAGTTGCCATAGTTGTCCACCTCTGCTTATTGGGCATTCAAGCCATGTGAATATGAATAAAAATGCTTTTCATAACTATTGATGCATTATGGAGAAAACAACATAAGAACTGCTGTGGTTTCCCATTTCTACTGTATTTCACTTGCAACCTATTTTTAATAAACTTTGTATTGTATTTAACTTTGCACTGTATAATGTCTGATCAGGAGTATTTGTTCATATTATTCAGACATATTTTCTGTTGCAATATTAACACTTGCTAGCAATTATAATCTGGGAGAATTAAACCCTAGTGTTTAATTGAAGCTATTGATTATTCTCTGGATAATTAAAATGACAATCTATTTTTGTAGCTAAAGATTTTATGAAATATTTGATTTCCAATGCACAGAGTCTTTATTAGAACTTCAGAGTTTCCTTATTTAATCCTCTTCCATCTAGACACAAAATATGGCCAAGTATAAAATAGTACATCACAATGAAGCCTTTAAACTTTAATTTAAAGTTAAATAAAAACTAACAATTTAGACCTGTAGGGCAATCCAAAGTACATACTTCACATGTAGTATTCTATATAATGTACTGAACTTAAATAACTAATAATGTTTCAGTAGTTCAAATATAGCTGTTTCATAACATTTAATAGCTACTGGCAATGAATTAAAATTAAAAACCAAAAAAACCAATACTTGTTAAAACCAATTTAACAATCAGCAATATAATGTATGACTACATATTTTAAATCATGCTTAATTTCAGGGAAGGTGGAAAAAAGCTTCTTCACTTTCCAGAATTTTTTTTTGAAATTTTTTTATTTTATTTTAATTGAACAAAAACACACAGAAAAAGAATCATCCTTCATTACTTCTTGTAGAAAGTGTGCCGATTGGTTACAGATAACTTTCGTGCATTTCTTCCACAGTCATTACTTTTTGTTCATATTATTAGATTATACACTTTAAATCAAAACTCTTTGTATATTTTACTATCAATGTACCACAATTCTCATTTGACTACAATTATTTGAACATGCTTTTACCTCAAATCATTCATACTTAAAGACACAGCCACATAATGGCATTCATTAGCTATTTCAAAAAATCCTCCAATAACATTACACCTTTATAACATCTTTTCAGTAAAAGTCAATAAAGTTTCTAAACCTTCCCCCCTTCCCCCACAATCACTGTTTAGAATTTATATCCAAGTTACTTTTGCCAATACTATAGCATGTATATATTGTTAAACAATGTCCATTGATATTTCCTTGTTATTATAATTGGCTAAAAATCATTTACTATTTATGTCTTTTCTCCTCTCGTCAGACCCCCCCCCCAAAAAAAAACCTTACACCTTTATAACAAGATCTAAATAAAAATTTGTTAATAAAATTTATAGGTCTTTTTCCCAAGTCACAATTTATATCCAATTTTTTTTTACTAGATTGCCAGTACATGTATATATCATTAAGCTGTATCCATTATCATTTCATTATTGTTATTATAGTTAATTAATTGTTAGTGAATAAACATTTGATAACAATCTAAATCTTAAGAGTTACTAAATTCCTACTTATTAATCACCAAAATCAATTATTTTTTTATTATCAACTTTCATTGTCAACCTATATCTTTCCAGTAACAAAACAGTCTTCTCTCTCTTGCCAATTGTGGTGTCAGTCTTCTTTTTATTTCCTTTATAAGGTTTTTATAGACTTCTCTCTGCATTTTGTTGCTTGAAGGATCTCTCTGGTAATCTCGTTGCCCACCAGCTGTTACTAAAATTAGCTTGTCTTTGGTTGTCAATCTTGCTTCTGAAAAAATTTCTCTTCTTAAGTCCATCATCCTTACTATTTTTTTCTTCTGTGTCCTGGAATCTGGGGTAGAGCTCCAATTCGTCGAATCCCCTTTTCCATATTCCCTTCTTTCCACTTTCACCCACATTTGCTCCATTAATAAATTTATCTATTGTCTTATCTTTATCTTCTATATCTTTATTCTCCCCTTTAATTTTGGGGGCTCCAACCCCATCATCTTTTGCTGTGAGGAAGACTAGTCTTTCCAACATCTCAATTCTCCCATATCCTTCAAATAGATTTTTAATTCCAGCCAAGATATTTTGGAATGTTAAGGTTTCCTCATCTGAATATTGATCCATGTTTCCAAAACAGAAAAAATAAAGAAAAAAAAACTAATAGCTACTGCCACTCTAGCCTTCCAGGCCTCTTTTATTTTTTATTTTAGATTGACTTGAATACAAGTTCTTTTATGCTCTTCAAAGGAGAAGGGTTCTGTTTTTCCCCCTTTTCTTTCCCCTGCCAAAATAGTTCTCAAAGGCACCTGTGAAAACAATTCATGCCCTTGGCTCTTTATCAGTTTCTGTAAACAAGTTGCAAACCCTTCAGCTACAAAGTCAGTGAAGTCAAAGAAGGAAAGAAAAGAGATACGTTGTTTCAAAAACCCCAGCCTCTGATCTCAAAGTGGCAGTGTGCTACTTTTAACTTTCTGATATTTATCTCTGGCTTATAGGAAACAAAGTTCTTTAGATTTCTTTTAGTGAAATTTAGTAACAAGTAATAGGAAGAATTGTTAAAATAAGGTTTTAATCCAGAAGTCAAAAAATAAAGCAACAAAATCAGAAGAAAAAAAATCAATCCGTTCACTTTAAGAGGAGAAATGAGAAACGTTGCGAGCACTTCAATCCACAAAGAATAGTTTACAAAGGGAAAAAAAAGATTTCCACAGCAATCCAATTAGGGTTAATTTCGCCGCTCAATTCTTTTGCTTAAGGATCTAATTTGGCTTTAAAGAAAAATTTCTTTGAGCAGTCTTTCGCAAAATAGAAAAAATACCTCACCATTCACTTTCCAGAATTTGTGTCTCAGTGCTTCTGCAGGATAGCTCTCCGTACAGTAATTAATATCTGATGCATAAGTTACTAATCTTATCAAACTGAATTTTATAAACTCTGGCATTCATGCACTGTTCATTTCTTCAGCATAGGAAAATAGTCTACATATCTCCTGCTTCTTAAATGGGATTTTCAGTTTTCATGCTTCTGACTATAATCACTTGTGGTAGGATAGAAAATTAAGATAAAATAATGTAAAAAAAACAGTTGGAAACAAAAGAAATGGAGTTGTGTTTCTGATATATTTCATTTAGTACACTTAGTTTAATACAAGTAATGAATATCAACTTTTCTTAATTTCTTAAATTAGTAAACCCTACTATTATAGAGTACACACATTCCTCCACATTGTAAAATGTTCATAATTTTATGCCTATTTTAAAAAGTTCAAAACTTTGTCTAACCATTTTGTTTCTAGCTTCAAATTTAATGTTTGTTTTAGAGTTACATTTCTGATAGTGATTACTACTTGCTTCTTTACCACAACCAATATTTTGTATACACAATACAAACCTTACTAAAGTCGTTACAAACAGCAGGTGCCAAATAATGCCTTCTCTTTAAATTTCTCAACTTGATGAATTTTGTGGTGTATATGTGCATGTTTGGCTGTGTTCAGTCATGAGAAAAATCAGCTTGTACTGTAACCTTAAAGTTGCTTGACCTTTTAGTAATTTGCTTAGAGGAAACAAGAAATCACATATTTCTATTGCTATAAAGTCCTTTGTGATATTACAGAAATTATGCAGAGGTATTTTCCAAGTCAGGCCTCTGAGAAGATGATCATTGGGGGGGCGGGGTGTAACAAAATGCTTGAAATAATCAGCTTCTTCAGGCATGTGAAAGTCTTTTAAGAGCAGCTCTGGCCCTCAAACAAATTGGCAGGTAATTTTTATGTACCAAAGCAGAAAAAATATTAAATATATAGAACTATAGTGTGTGCGTATGTGGGTGTGCGTATGAGTAACTGTATGCATGGCGTTAAATTATATGTTAAATATGGAGGTTGTTCTGGCCTCATCTGTTTGGGGAAGTTTATCCTCAAAGTGCAGCACTTAATGCAAAAACATTGGTGTATCCCACTTGTAGAGTTTGTTTGTTTATTCATGTCAAAAGCATCACAATTAAAATAAGGCATACTGTATGACAAAAAAATTAAAATAACTTCCCCCTATACAGTATTAATACATTTAATTGCAATTTAATGGCTATTTCCTAGTTTCTGTAGAAAATTGTGGAATTTAACAGCATTTATACACATACATTCATGTCCTAAGGACAGTTATTCAAATCTAACCAAACGTCTCGTCAAGGGGCTGTCACCATAATTGTGAGTCCTATCTTAATAAGTTTGCAGCATGAACAATGCATTTGATTTCTTTCTTCACCAGTAACAACAGCAGATCCATGAGCTACAGCCCTAACCATTATGCCCTTAAGTATACAGGGGGAGAGTCTGTTTCATTGTAGGAATTTCCAATCTTTTTCAGCGAATGGGCATAGTTGGAATTTTAAGAGGGTTTAGGGATATTGGGAAACTTAAGGGAGCACATATAAATTATCACTTCTGTACAGATAATTTCAATAAGTTAGCATCTCTTAATATTAAAAACTTCAATATCATCAAGAATGCATTCTTGCCTTGTACCATATGATTGGGTTTGACAAAGTACCTAGCTTATGCTGCAAATCAGAAATATGGCACTGGGATAACCACCACTATGGATATGTGTATCAGTTTCTTGTGCGTCTGTCTCAATCTTGTGGCTTCCAGTATTCCGAAAGGGACCACTATGAATACTTGGGAGAAATGCCAAGATGGAGAAATGAGAATGAGATTGTTCCAATGAAAACAAGACCTATTGCATATTTAGAAATGGACCTTAAAACTGCATTTAACTTCCTACTCACTTATAATTTTGTTCTGTTGTGCCAGCTTGAAGGGAAGGTTAAGCTCAAAACCAAACAATTTTTACCTTATTCTCCAGAGCCCTAGAGAATGGATGGGCACAGTTGATTCTTAGATTAAACACAATTGTTTTTTTGGGGGGGAAAGGAACAGATTTTTTCCAGGAGTAGTTGACCCATCGAATAAACACAAGCGCTGCTGCCTGCTGCAGATAACAAAGAACTGGGAATGCTGGGGGTTTTTTTCCTCTCCTTTTCGTTTTACCAAGCTCTGCTTCCAACATCAGTGAGACTTCTGTTTCCAATAGCCGGAGAAACGAATGAAAAGAGGCCAGGGAATATTGGGGTACATCAGACCTGATTGTTTCGTGTCTCTGACCTGTTTTCTCACAGTATTCAGCAACTTATCCTTTAAGCACGGGGAAAACAAGCCTCATGGAAAATATTCTTTATTTATTTGAAAGCGAATACTGCATCGTCTAGGCCAGGGCATTTGGAGGGGCTTCTTCAACGCCGGTGGTGCCCCAACCATTCTTCTAAGCAAAAAGCCTCCCCATCATCATCGCTCCCAAAAAGGCATGCGCCGGGCTTCGCAAAGCGATCGCTTTCGACGATCCGCTTATGCCGGCGCGCTCCTCTGCAGAAAGCCCGGCGGGTAGCTATAGCAACCCTCGAGAAGCTTAGTCGTGGCTTGTGATTGGATGGTTCAAACCCCTTTCTTGAAAGTGGAAGAAGGAACGGGGAAGTGCTCCTTCGGCATTGACTATTTGAGATGGTCCGGCCCCAAACGAGGAAGCCCGGCAGCGCGGTTAGCCGCAGTTTTGTGTCGGAGCAACAAATTCGGCAGCTGGAACGGAAGCTGCGAGTGAGTGTTGAGATGATGTAAATCGGTATCACCGTGCAGCAAATCTACCCATCTAGGTAGTTACTAACAATCTACACCAACTTGATGATAACATCCATCAATGGTTAGCTACCAAAGCGGATCTTCTAAGCCTTGAGAGGAGGAAGTGTGACATAAGGTGTCTTTAGATATTTGGGATCAGGAATTAAAGCTAGGAAAGCTGTGATCTTGTGATGATCTCATCTCAGTTTTCAGACTCCTCCACTAGTATCCTTCAGTCGCATTACTTTACACGGAATTATTAACATCTCTTCGCACAATATTCCTTCTTTTTTATTTTTTATATATTAAAAAAACTTATTTAAATAATGATTTAGTATTTATTAACTACCTGTTTTTAGCTTTGTTGCACATTGCCCAAAGTCATCTATCATGAGATGGCAGTTACATATAAATTTGATAAATAAATAAACCCTTATCATTCAGAGCAAGCGTGGGCAAATACTAATGGGGGCTGTAGACCCAAACTGTGATATGCCTAAAACAAATGGGACTCCAAAGGCAGGTGGGTTTCAAACATTTGAAATTTTAAATAATTAGTTCAAAGATCCAGTGGGAGATGAGCACAATAACAAAATGCATATAAATGCATTGCTATCTCTGGAAAACATAGGCTTTAAGGTTTCTATCATTATGAGACCCGGCTTCTTTGATGGAGTGATTGGTGGGATTTAAGATATGAAAGGCTGAATGATACAATCGCTGAAGAAGGATTATTATCAGAGGTGGGTTGCTCCCGTTAGGCCCAGTTCGACCGAACCAGTAGTAATGGCAGCGGGAGGCTCCTGCCCGGATGCTTCTGCGCATGTGCATGTGCATGAGCAAACTGGTAGTAAACCAGCTAGCAACCTACCACTGATTATAATAAGCTACTTTGGCTTGTTGCCTCGCTGATTGTACTTGTTTAAGTTCAGGTCCCTCTGAACTGTGTTTTGTCAGACAAAAGAAGAAAGAATAATTGTGCTGGAAACAGAAAATGCCCTTCTGCACCTCAAGCTTGCAAAGGTAACAACCGTTTCATTTCTTCAACCTATTATTTTGTGCATATTTTTTTCTAGACTTTCCAATTTAAACACTGAGCTGAAGTCCAAAACAGCCTGTCTGTTTTTTAGGTTTCTTTTCTTCACTCAGAGTGGCTATAGTTACCAAAAAGATTTAAAAAAAAAAAAATTCACAAAATGCCTGATTTTGGTTATGGATTTACCTGAAAACTATCAAAACTGGTTGTGGTTTGTGTTGTGAACTAACAGGTGATACCTTGGTCAGCAAAGCACTGAATAAAGAGAGATTAGCATCCATTTTGTGATGGCAGTTTGAATGCACATCCTTAACTGTGCAGGTGATTACTGTGAGTTTCAGTAATCTCTGAAAATGCAGTTAAGCATAAGCGGATTTGAAAAACATCGGTCAACCTTCCCTCCCTGACTGAAGCACTAAATGACTGATCCAGTTCTTGGTTTAAAAAAATCAGCCAGAATATGTATGCATGTGGATAAAAACAAACTACCATAAATAAACAAGACCTAAGAGCCTTCCCAATATTTAAAGTTATTTTTTCATGCATGGTTAGTTTACCCCAATATTTGTTGTCTGATTTAAAAATTCTCAGATCTAGATTATTGATACTCTCTGGGTTGTTTTTCATGCTAGACAACGGCTCCATTCTCATTAATTAAATATTTATATCTAATAAATTTGGGAAAAGTTTGGCCACAGAAATTTAGTTCAGTGGTACTGAAGTTGAGCCAGATATATGGCCTGAGTCTGAATTACACCAAGGGTCCCATCTGATTCATCATCCTGTTTCCAAAGAAATCCACCAGGACTTAGCTCTCCTCTGTTATTTGTTCCAAATCAATACGTTCAGAATTCTACTGCCTCTGTGACTGGTGTACATGCAATGTGCATATGATCTGGCAGAGATCTTATAGGACAATGCATTGCTGGAATAATTTATTACCATTTTATTTATTTGATTTCTATAGCTGTCCATCTCAGCTAAGTGACTCTAGAAACGAAGTGTGTCTGTGAATGCTGATAAAATAGCAAACGTATTCATGGCTGATCTGCTCCAAAGTGATTAAAAGTGAAGTTGTCTGGCTCAATTTCCAGCTGTCCTTGGTTAGCTAATTCTGTAGATCAAGGGTGTCAAACTTGTCATGTTGCCATCATGTGAAGTTTCACAATGTTTTTTTCGCGGAGCAGGTGGGCATGGCTTGCTTGTGACGCATCTGGCCCACCGGCTGCCAGTTTGGCACCTCTGCTGTAGATTATAGCACAGCAGAAAGAGAAGTTGCTTACATATGTAATTGGAGAGGTAATGACTTGTGAATAAAAAGATTTTATTTTATCATTCTGAGAAAAAGCCATTCATTGAGTAGGGATTTTCTTCTTCCTTTTTTTAAAAAAAAAGATATTTAAGCTATAGTCTTCTCACCTACTTTCCAAGAGCATTACCAGCTCTTATTGCAATGAATTGCCCTCAGTTTCATTCTATTGAAGTTCTGGAATGTGATTGTTAATCAGGGCTCATAGATTAGGAAAAAAATGACAGAAAACACTATCTTTGTTTGCATCCACAGATCACATCAAAAGAATTATGTTACAAAAGTCAGCAAAAAATCCTGTGGTTTATGGTCATAATATATGACTCCATCTTCTCACTTACTGAGTTCTAACTCGGTGAGTTCCATTGTTTTCTCTACAGGCTTAGGATTCTATTTTAAAAATCCTTTGCTTCTTTCCTTGTCATAGGCATGATGAACTCAGCTTTGTGTAATGGATGCAGGATCAGTTACAGGACAAGAGGATCAGGCTGGGTAGCTGGATTCTCCAATTTTCATGCATAATTGCTATCAACAAAGAATTGGCTTGAAATGTGGTGTTTATATAGCATTCTTTACCCAACCTGCATTTTTGTTTTAAGTATGACCTTAAGGTTTAAGAGTCAATTGTTTTTTGTCCTCTGTGCAAACCTTAATGGGTTAATGGACCCAATCTAGTGTGTTTGTACATTCCAGGACAATGAGTTTATAGCGAAAATACCCATACAAGGATGTGAATGAATTGCAAATGAAATGTTCTGGATTGGAAAGAAAGAATTACTAGCCATTGGTCACTCCAATTTAAATAGCTCTACCTAGGCTATTTCCTGTTCTTTTGCTGCACTTACTATTGATCACCAGAGTTGAAAGAGACCTTGGAGATCCTCTGGGGGTTATGAATTCTGGGAGTTGAAGTCCACAAATCTTAAAATTGCCAAGATTGGACACCCCTGCTATAGAGGCACAGAAGGCATTGTGGATTCTAGAAAAAAATGCTTTGAGTCTTCAATCAAGCTCAGTATGATACAATACACTGTCAGAAAGCTTAACAGTTAGTTTTATAGTGATTATTATTATTACTGCTTTTTATACTGCTGGATTTTTGGAAATTTATAATTCTGAAACTTATCTTCAGAGTAACAAGTGTTTGTTTTTCTTAAAAGCAGAATCAAGGAATAATTAGGAACAGCTCAGCAGAACATAATTTTACTTATTATAATAATACGAAGAAATTTCATGGAACTACAAGATCCATTGTAATCCAGCTTCACAGAACCATACAGGTAAAGAGGTTTATTAGAACTGGAAAGATCCAGCATGTTTCAAATTGTCAGTCATTTCAGATAGTCTAGACAAGAACCCCAAACCATGAGTACTAACATTACCTTTATTGTAAAGGTAAAGGTAAAGTTTCCCTTTGCACATCTGTGCTAGTCATTCCCAACTCTAGGTGGTGATGCTCATCTCTGTTTCAAAGCCAAAGAGCCAGCGTTGTCTGAAGACGTCTCCGTGGACATGACTAAATGCCGAAGGTGCACAGACACTTACCTTCCCATCAAAGGTGGTTCCTATTTTTCCTACTTGCATTTTTACATGTTTTCGAACTGCTAGGTTGGCAGAAGCTGGGACAATTAATGGGAGCTCACTCCATTACATGGTGCTAGGGATTTGAACTACCAAACTGCCAACCTTTCTGATCTACAAGCTCAGTGTCTCAACCACTGAGCCACCTCTTACCTTTATTGTACGGTTAAAATAATAGGTTCTTGTATGTTGGAAAGCACATATCTCCCCCATCTTGCCTTTACTTTCTAACAAACTAAAAAAAGTCCCTTCTTTTCCTGTCCTCATTCCTTCTACAGACTAAGATCTCTTTTATCTGACCAATGCACTGGCTGCACCTCTTTTTCCCTTCTTCCTCTCAAGGCTATTCCCACAGGCCATTACATAAACTGTGTACATACATGTAAGAGCTGTGGTGGCACAGTGGTTAAAATGAGTACTGCAGGCTACTTCTGCTGACTGCCAGCTGACTGCAGTTTGGCAGTTCAATTCTCACTGGCTCATGGTTGATTCAGCCTTCCAACCTTCTGAGGTTGATAAAATGAGGGCCCAGATTGTTGGGGGCAATAGGCTGACTCTGTTACCCCCTATAGAGGGCTGTAAAGTGGTATATAATCTAAATGCTATTGCTATTCCTAACGGGAAAAAGAAGGAAAAAACCCAGATCCATAAATAGACCTTGAGTTTCTATGACCTAACATAACACTAGCTCTTTATGTTTGTGATCTAGATACTAAAACAAGACATGCAGAATCTCCGTTTGTCTGTCCTTCAATTTTCAAGGGAGATCCACCATCAGGGTGAGAGCTTTCTCCATCAGGTTCTGCTCATTGTCCAAAAGCTACAATTACAGAAGGAGACTATGGAAAGTAAGAGACATAAGACTCATATAAAGTTGATCAAGCAGACATTTAAAGGACTCAGTCGGTTACAACAAGCTTTTAAAACTGTTGGCTGGGAACTATGGAAGCTGTTGTTTCAACCAACCTGGAAGGCATTTGATTTGGGAGGGTTGTACCATAGAAGCTCTATTGATGCTAGGACCTTATCTAATGCAGAATTTGTGGAGCAGATACTCATCAGAATAGCAAAGAAAAATGAGAAGCAGATAGTTTCCCTTTGATTTGGGGTTTCACCTGAAGTGCTTTATCAATGATAAAGCTGTAGGGCTAGTGCAAAAATAAATGAAGGGAGAAAGAAATTCCATAAAGCACATGGATGGCGGTGGAATAATCTACAATTTGACCTGCCTTGCAAGAACATTAATGTTGCAATCTCAGATAAAGATCCATTTTACCTACTGTTCTATTCCCATCAATAGGAACCAGTTGTTCTGGAAGTTCATGATCAAAGTCCAACATACATGGTATACCAATGTGATGTGGTTGTTCCATTTAAACTTACTCTGTTATGAATCCACACTAGAGATTAGCATTATAGTTCAAACCAAATCACTATGGCTTGCTCAAGAAATCATGGTTAAAAATTATAATTTAGTGTCGTGTGTAAATTCAGCCAGAGGTGTGCAACCAAGTGTTTTACATGCTTTATGAAATATATATATTGTTTGTCTTTGTTTATTGCTTGTAGAACTTTCCATGTAATCATTTCAACCCCCTTCTCTATTTCACCAAGGAAGACATGTAAATAGTTCATTGAACATTTGTGAAAACTTCTTTCCAGCATTTCAGATTAAAACACTGGAATTTGAACAATCCTTGCATGAGATTAATGAGAGATATATGAAAGAAAAACGAAAAAGAAAAGAATTGCATAACAGCCTACTTGTAAGTATCTTGGCAATTAAGTTAACAATGTCTGAACAGACCTGTATAATTATTTTGGAACTCGCCAATTATTTACTTTATTAACAATTACTTCCCATTGCTCATTAATCTTCATAAGCATCTGGAGCCGAAGGTGGCACAGGTTTTTCCTCTTTTGTACTTCTGTTGTGACATTGCATGCAAGAGTGTAAAAGACTGAGTTTTCCCTGTGACATCACAATGAACGTTTTGTCCTTGTGAAATCCTGGCTTGAATCTTAGAAAGCAATCATTGTGATTTTTTTCAACAAATTACAGTGAAGCAAACTACAGGAAATCCTCGACTTACAACAGTTTATTTAGTGACTGTTCTAAGTTACCACAGCACTGGAAAAAAAAGACTTATAAAAGTTTTTCACACTTGCGACCATTGCAGCATCCCCATGGTCACGGGATCAAAATCCAGATGCTTGGCAAGTGATTCGTGTTTATGATGGTTGCGGTGTCCTGGAATCACGTGGTCCCCTTTTGCAATCTCCTGACAAGCAAAGTCAATGGGGAAGCCAGATTCATTTAACAACCGTATTACTAACTTAACAACAGCAGCAATTCTCTTAACAACTCTGGCAAGAAAAGTCATAAAGTGGGGCAAAACTCACTTAACAAATATTTCACTTCGCAACAGAAATTTTGGGCTCAGTTGTGGTCATAAATTGAGGACTACCTGTATTACCTATACCAGTGATGGCGAACCTATGGCACGCGTGCCACAGGTGGCACACGAAGCCATTTGTCAGGACACACGAAGCCATTTGTCAGGGCACCCTGAAGCCTCCAGAGCACAAAAAAACAGCCCTAGGGGCAAACCGGACATTCGGGAACGGACTTCCGGTTTGCTCGGAGGGTCATTTTGACTGCTCCGAAGGCTTCAGGGAAGCCTCCTAAAGGTCCCTGAAACCTCCAGAGGGCTTCCAGTGGGGGGCGGAGAGGCTGTTTTCACCCTACCGGGCTCCTATAAAGCCTCTGGAGCCTGGGGAGGGCGAAAAAAGCATGCAAAAAATGGGTGTCGCACCTGTAGTGTGCGCATGCACACTGGGGTGTTCACGCATTGCATTATGGGTATGGCACGCCTGCACATGACCTCCCCCCCTGCGCTCCCCCCACTTATGGCACGTGAGCCAAAAAAGGTTCGCCATCGCTGACCTATACAATCTGTAAACTAAGTAAGTCTGTATTTTAGGATAGCCTATAAATGAGTTGGTGCCATCCAGGGTTGGCTTTCACAACATATTTATTTAAATAATCCAGAGGCTAGGATTTGATTAAAACAAAAACAAAATTGAGATTCCCAAGATAGTAAACTTTGTGGATATTTCTCCACTTGTCTTGTATGCACTTGTGAACCTCATACAGTTGTGGTTGAATTGAAAGCATATTTTGCTTTCTGCAAACCATAATCTGTAAAAAGCTTCTAACTTTATAATGACATAATTTAACTGGAAAATATGTTCTTCTGGTAGAGGATTGCAGTTCTCTTCTTATCTGTTTGTAATAACAGACTGGATTGAGGATCCTTAACAATAAGCATCTTGCTCTTCTCACATTCCTGAGGTTTACTGCCAAAATAAATGTGTTTAGTGTCAGATCATGAGATGGTCTTATATAGTTTGTCATTTTAGACATCATCTCTCCAGCAATGTGTTTCTGGAAACATATTGCATTTGTATGCTATCGATCAATAATAATAGTAATAATTAGGTTTCTGTGTTGTAACCCTAGGAGTTAAGAGGCAACATCAGAGTACATTGCAGAATCCGTCCATTTTTACCATTTGATGCAGCTCCTGAAAAATCAGCCATGGAAGACAGGTAATTAAATAAATTAGCTTTCTTTGCAAAGAAATTTAAAGGTTTTTATTCTTCATTAAAACTTTTGTTAAGATAGACACTAATACTATAGAGCTACAATTTGAGATTTACCTTCAAGCATTTAAGATCTTCTACAATAAGCCAGGTAGACTATAAATCTAAGCAACCGAAGCATATACTGTTCACAAGCATGAAAATGTTATTTAGTTTCCAAGCTTTTGCAACCTGTGGAAGACCTTTTTAATTTACAGTTAAGGATCAAGTCTCTTTTCAGTTGAGCTGAACTCTTACACGGGCCTAGCCATATACTTCTTGTCCCTTTTAACAAGGGTTCCCTATGAATTCTTGCCTGTTTACCTGCAGATAGTCAGATAGGCAGCAAGGTGAGTGCAAACAGAGAAGGAGGGGAGATCAGCCAAACTGGTAATCTGTCTCCCTCTCTAGTAGAAATATATGATCCTCTATCGTTTTGATATTCCTCTGTTTTATTTTATATTCCATATTGGTCTGGATGTTTTGTTCTAGCAGGCTACTTTATATTCCCGCGTAATAAAGAATTCATTCATTTCTATATGAATATCTATCTAAGCAAGTCATGTATTTGTTAAGCAAATCCAGTATCCATCGATTTGCGTATAGAGAATTCCCTGGGAAGGTTTCAGATGGCGAGCATGTGACTCCAAGACACGACAACTGTCATAAATACATCCTGTTGCCAAGTGCCCAAATATTGGTCACATGACTGCAGGGATGCTGCAATGATTGTAAGTGTGAGCACTGGTCATAAGTTGCTATTTTCATCATTGTCATAACTTTGAATAGTTGCTAAACAAATGGTTATAAATCAAGGACTGCCTGTAGAGAGGGGTACAATACTGAATGAATTGTATCTCTGGGTTTCTCTTTCAATGAACTATAGTAAAAGTAGAAATGTTTCTATATTACACTTCTGGTCAATCTGAATTTTTGCAAAGTCAGAACAAAGGATTGTGTAAATGCCAAAAGGAAACATGGGGTAATCCATCCCATATTCCAGGATTAACAATGTGGGTAGGAGGAGGTTAAGAAAGTCATCTCAAATTTGATTTCCATTACATCATGGAGATCCGTGATGGCACAGTAGTTAGAATGCAGTATTGCAAGCTAGTTCCGCTGACTGCCAGTAATTCGATCCTGACCAGCTCAAGATTGATTCAGCCTTCTGAAGTTGGTAAAACAAGGACACAGATTGTTGGGGGCAATAGGCTGGCATTTGAGAGGGCTGTAAAGCACTATGAAATCTAAGTGCTATTGCTAATGTTATCAAAAGGAGTAAGTATGTTGTACATTGTATCCATATAAGAGAGGAAAAGCAGAATTTCACAATATGAAGTATCATGTGTTCATGACATTCAACACAAATGTCTCTTTCTTTCAGTGTTGTATTACAACATTGTGTTACTCATCTTTATGTTATGGCCTATTTCCAAAAATACATGTATCACTTCTTCTATACCAATTCATCTTGTTGTATATATCAGCAGAATAGAACAGCCTCTATTTCATCATGCACTCAGATAAACCCCGGCTTATGTCCTTGAGAAAGATGCACTACTTACATATAATTAACTGATGTTACAATTAGGAAAGTAACTATCATCATGGGGAAAAGTTGTGTGATGCTGACCCTTTGAGTCTCCAAAGAGGATGATTGCCTTCATATAGCAACAGCTGTTAAACTGGAGCATCCAAAGCAGGAAAACCAGACATATCAGTGAAGAGCTGTAGTGACACAGTGGTTAGAGTGGAGTACTGCAGGTTATTTCTGCTGCCTGCTGACTGGCTGCAACTTAGCTGTTTAAATCTCACCAGACTCAAGGTTGACTCAGCCTTTCATCCTTCCAAGGTTGGTAAAATGAGATTGATTTGCAGATTGTTGGGGGCAATATGCAAATCTGTAAACCACTTAGAGTGGGCTGTAAAGCACTTTTAAGTGGTATAAAAAGTCTTAAGTGCTATTGCTATAGCTAGAGCCAAGGTGGCGCAGTGGTTAAATGCAGCACTGCAGGCTACTGCTAGATCAGCAGGTCAGCGGTTCAAATCTCACCGGCTCAGGGTTGACTCAGCCTTCCATCCTTCCGAGGTGGGTAAAATGAGGACCCAGATTGTTGGGGGCAATATGCTGACTCTCTGTAAACCGCTTAGAGAGGCCTGAAAGGCCTATGAAGCGGTATATAAGTCTACTGCTATTGCTATTGCTATTGCTATTGCTATATTCTAAATATTTATACCTAAATGCTGCAGGTTTTTATTGTATCAGAGAATATAAGGAGACTCTTCCTAATCTAAGTTTCCTGTTTTTCAACTTTACCTCCTAACATTGGTATAGGCTGCATGAAGTTGCACATTACTGCATATCCAATGTGCCAGCAATATTTCGTTTAATTTTAAATACAGGGAATCCTCTATGTATGACCATAGTTGAGACAGTAATTATGATTGTAACTTGTTGCTGTTGTAAGTTGAGGTATCAAATGGCCAGACCCAATTTTTTGTGGCAGTCATTAAGCAAATCTGGCAGTGGTTATGCACATCCACTTTCCTCAATAGGCACTTTTTGACAGAAACTGGCAAATAAACTTCACATATCACAGTCATGTGACCATGGCATGCTGCAAATGGTGTAAAGATGAGCCAGTTGCAATAACATAAGTGTGTGTGTGTGTGGTGTGTTTGCAGTTGACATAACTTCAAAAGTAGGTCATAAAAAGGTTTGGGAATATCTGTTGTAACTTCAAGCAATCATTAAATGACCAGTGTAAATCAAAGACTACCTGTACATAGGCTGGACCTCACCATTTTTAAGTTATAAATAGTAGGAGGAAAATGGCTGTTGATTGTGATCATGGGGAGAGATTTTTTTTTTTAAAGTTTTTCTCCCTGCCCCAAACCTAATTCACACCTCTTCTGAAGTTGCTATTAAATTCTTCTAACAAGCTGCATGTTAAATTGGAGTAATTTCATTTGTTATTTTGATTTCATTTTAACAGATGAGAGTCTTTATCTACAGGAGGGATTTAAATACCATCTTATTTTTCCCTGATAGGAGTGTGGCCAATCAGTGAGGTACAATGTTCGGAATTGCAGGGGGTGTTAAGGAAGCTCTTGTGTAAGAAGGAACATGGGCTTGAAGCAATCCTGAGAATTTCTACACCTGAGAAGTATGCTCTGCTAGAGCTCAAATTCATTTTTGGAATTTGCTTAGCCTAGGGATTGACGCAACCCTTCCTCCATCCTTCCTTCCAATTCTTCACATACCTTTTATTGTCAAGCAGAAGAAATAACAGCTTAGAATATTTGACCAAAAAAGGTAATTCATTCAAGCTAGGTCAATGTAGGAGTGGCAAGGAGGAACAAAGGATGGAGATGTCCTGTAGTATAGATCAGGGATCCCTAACCTGTGGCCCACATCCTATTGGGCCATAAGGGATTTGAAACCGGGCCACAGAAACAGCATGCACATCCTCACTTGCACAAGCAGTGAGCAAGCGCATGTTCAACTTAAGTGAAAGGCAGATGTGCAGACACATTGGTTGTGCAAATAGGGCTGTTTGCATGCATACATGCTTGCTGGCCATTTGCACGGAACCTTCCCCTCTTCCCCCTTCCCACCGGTCCGCAAACCTGGAAACTCAGGTATAGATGTTGTGAAACATGGCTTCCTTGCGGCATTCCTGTAATTTGGTCTTCATCTTTACTATTTGCAGTGTTAATTTTCTAATTTAAAAATGAATACTTTTTCTTTTAAAAGGCAGAGAAATCTTTCAGAAAATGTGATCTGTGCAACAGATGATGTGAGTATTCTCAACTTTACTTACATTCTCAATCCTCCATAGCTAAGCAAAAAAAAAAAAATGCTTAAAGCTCAGATGTAGTCCTTGGGCCACTAGATCATTTCTCTGGATCCTATCACTAACAGATAATCTCATGATCAAGACATCTCTTTAGCCTTCCCATTAAATAACTCCCCTTCGCTTCTCTGATGCTGTGCCATTGCAAATGTATTATCACAAAAATGAAACGTGGCTGCTTACCAAGCCTTGCTTTCAAGAGCATCAGAGCAACCTGGTTTAAATCCAGGAGGCATGAATTCCCAGATGGGAGCTGAACTGCAAATCCATATGGTATTCCAATATTAATTAATCCTGTTACCAAGAAATAACATTTGAAAGGCTCGATGTAGTATGCTAAGAGTTTTAATTTTGGTTTTACTATTTGGGAGCTTTCAGACAGATGCTCCAGCTTATATATTTCATGTAGGGCATAGACAGCTTTTCCTTGTCTGAGAGTATTGAAAAGGATGTAGGAAGATGGCCTTTATAAATAGAAGATTTATGCACATCTATTGAGACTGGCCATTAGTACAGTGATTGCAATTCTCATGGAATTAGCCTCATAAATTGCTTCTATTTTTTAAAGAGGATAAGCTGGGGACTGAACCAGGAACTTTCTGTAAACAAAGCAAAGCATAGTGCATTAACTTCTCCCATGTGTAATCTCAAACATATCCAGTGGAGCCATCTTGGAATGTGCTTGGCCCTATTTGTTTTGGCCTATTTGTTTTGGCCTACTAGTTTGGCGGTTCAAATCCCTAGCAACGTATAACGGAGTGAGCTCCCATTACTTGTCCCAGTTTCTGCCAATCTAGCAGTTTGAAAGCATGTAAAAATGCAAGTAGAAAAATAGGGACCACCTTTGGTGGGAAGGTAACAGCATTCCAGGTGCCTTTGGCATTTAGTCACGCTGGCCACATGACCACGGAGATATCTTCGGACAGTGCTGGCTCTTCGGCTTTGAAACAGAGATGAGCACCTAGAGTCGGGAACGACACATATGTGCGAGGGGAACCTTTATCTTTTACTAAATAAAAAAACTAAAAGGGAAGAATAACTGGCTTGCATTTACCTGTCTGTCTGATTCTAGGAATCAAAAAAAGGAATTTGCATAGCTTTCCCTCAAAAGAAGTGATACAGGTACATTTTTTGCAATTCTGCACCCTTGAGGTTCTTTCAATGGGCTGGTATTATTTTATTACCTGTCACTCAAATTTGGCTCCACGCTTATTCGCACCTGCTACCTGATTTGGCCCAGAAATTAGACAAAAATTGTCTGTGGGCCTATGTCCCTATTTTGAACATTCTGCATGAATAGACAATTCTGTGATTTGGTCTAGGTCACTCATAGAGCTCAGCTCCTAAATGCATTTAGACCAATCTGGCCAATTTTTCTTCAAAATCGTGAGTTTCTCCAAGAAGGGTCAGAAACTACTAACAATGCTAAACCAAATCTGGTATTTTGATATTGTTTTATGTCTGAATTAGCAGAGGATAAATCATTTGACTCTTGATTGGGGGGGGGGGAGCACTAATCCTGAAAAGCATTGAGGGGTTTCATCTTCAAAAAAACACAAGCTTCCAAAAAACCCTCCTTCTGCCAACTGATATTGCCTCCACTCAAATATCACAAAAGGATACAGTTTCAATGGGGATTAATTTGCTGTTGAAAACAGGCAGGGTTTATCTCAACAGTAAATTGGCCAGCTCTTCTGCTTTTAGTCGCTCCAAAATTGCAAGCAGAGACTGATTTGAAATAATATAGTTGGCCAAAAATTACTTTGAATCTGGGGAGGCCCAAAGATTTTTGAAAGTCTGTGGTAAATAAAATTAAAAGTCATTTCCACTTTGTTTATTTGCTAGAAGACCAAGCGATTTCCTCTCTTCTAGGGTCTTGTATATTTTGGCTTGATAACCAAGACTTCGGTTCCAGAGGTTTAAAATATGGTTTAGGTTTTTATTGAAAAATAAAGCAGAGGGCTTCACTGGAGCTCATTCATCCTTGTAAAGCCTTAGAAATCTTATTTTCCTATGGATGATTTTGACTACTGCACTCAAAAGGAATGAGAGAGCGCTATTGCTGTGGCAATGTCTCACCTTACTAATTCAAAATGAAATATTGATTTAATCACTTTAAAAGAGCAGAGGATTGGCTTGGCTTTCCATTCCTTTCTCTTGTTTTCGTTTGCTTTGCAATGCGGCTTCCTGCTTTGTTAGCGAGATCTAAAATAAGTAATTTAATCAACAGTTTCCCCCAGTTTGAAAGCATGTAGTGTTACCGTCTAATTCACTGTAACAGAACTTGAGCCGAGTTCAAAGAGGAAACGTTGGCAATATACCTGCTTGGCCCAGAATATAGAACTATAATGGGTGTGCTTTCTGACGACAGAGTACAGCCAGTTCTCAACTTATGACCACAACTGAGCCCAAAGGTTCTGTTGTGAAGCAAGACAGCTAAGTGAGATGTGTTCAATTTTACATCTCTTTTTGCCACAATTTACTAAGCAAATATTGCAGTTATTAAGTGAATCTGACTTCCTCCATTGGCTTGTTGGAAGTCAGCTGGGAAAGTTACAAATGGTGATCACATGACCCCCAGGACAGTGCAACTGTTATAAAGAACCATGGTGCCACAGTGGTTAGGGTCCAGTATTGCAGACTAATTCTGCCAACTGTCAGTAGTTCGATCCTCACCAGCTCAAAGTTAGCTCAGCCTTCCATCCTTCTGAGGTCGGTAAAATGAGGGACCAGATTGTTGGCAGCAATATGCTGTCTCTGTAAACCAGGCCTGTCAATTTGGCAGCCTGTGGGCCGGATGTGTCATGCACAGGCCACGTCCACCCCAGCTCCTCAAAGGCAGAAAATATCACGATACATCACAATACGTGACGCGATCAAGTTTGACACCTGTGCTGTAAACTGCTTAGAGAGGGCTGTAAAGCACTGTGAAGCAGTATATAAGTGTAGGCGCTATTGCTATCAATACATACCAGTTGCCAGGCATTCAAATTTTGATCATATGGCATGGGGATGCTTCAGTGTGAAAAACAGTCATAAGACACTTTTTTCAGTCCTATAAGTTTGAAAGGTCACTAAATGAATGCTGGTAAGCCAAGGACTACCTTTATCCTGCTCCTTCCTCTGAAATGTTGTTTTGTCCTCACTCCCAGGTCTCTCTGGGCCTGATCTTGCTGTACATTCAGGAAGATGTTAAAAAATGACATTTTGAGCAGCCCCTGTAGCAAGGCAATTTGGTGCCTGGCATTTTAATTTTCTGCTGTTGCTGTATTTGGTTCTTTAGTTTTTTGTTTTGATGAAGTTTTTCATCCATTGTGTACCACTTTGAGTCATTTTTTAAATGTGGCTGTATAAATCGACTCTGTAAATCCCTCTGTATGCAGTGAGGTTTAGTTCATGGTAAGTATGTTTACAATTCAACCTGCAGCGAATCTTTATACAGCGAAAATGATGACTACTCCTTGGATCAGTGTTTTTTAAAGGGTAATCCTGAAACCCCCAGGGCTTCCCCAAAACCCTCTCAGGAATCCTTGAAATCAAAATTATTTGTCAGCCCGTGTTGAAAAATAACACAATGTTAAAATCCTGTCAAAACAGTTGTGAGCGAACAGTAGCAAATGTGTCAATTTTAATTTTTAATACAGTAAATATCAATCAATGCAACCCATACAATGCAATTTTGGGGTCCTCAAAAATAAGAAGGGGTCCTGAGAGAAAAGGACAAGGGGTCCTTGGAGGAAAAAGGTTTAAGAAAATTAAATGTATTTTTTTTTCTAGACAGTAGAGCTTCTATCCATTTAGAATAGAATACAATAGAATTCTTTATTGGCCAAGTGTGATTGGACACACAAGGAATTTGTCTTTGGTGCATATGCTCTCAGTGTACATAAAAGAAAAGGTACATTCATCATGAATCATAAGGTATAACATTTAATGATAGTCCTAGGGTACAAATAAGCAATCAAATCATATTAGGAAACAATATAAATCATAAGGATACAAACAAAAAAGTTACAGTCATGTAATCATATGTGGGAGGAGATGGATAATAGGAAGGATAAGAAGATTAATAGTAATAGTAATGCAGCCTTAGTGAATAGTTTGACAGTGTTGAGGGATTTATTTGTTTAGAGTGATGGTGTTCGGGAAAAAACTGTTCTAGTGTCTGGTTGTTCTGGTGTGCAGAGCTCTGTGGCATCATTTGGAGGGTAGGAGTTGAAACAATTTATGGCCAGGATGCGAGGGATCTGTAAATATTTTCACAGCCCTCTTTTTTACTCGTGCAATGTGCAGGTCCTCAATGGAAGACAGGTTGGTGGCTATTGTTTTTTCTGATTATCCTCTGAAGTCTGTGTCTGTCTTGTTGGGTTGCAGAGCCAAACCAGACTGTTATAGAGGTGCAGATGACAGACTCAATAACTCTCCCGTAGAACTGAATCAGCAGCTCTTTGGGCAGTTTGAGCTTTTTGAGTTGGCGCAGAAATATTTCATGTGGTGCATGAAGTGCCCCACCTCAAATATTCTCTAAATGTCTTCTACAGAGTTCGAGAAAAATGCTTTGAAGCAGATATACATCCAACCCTCCTGTCTTTTTGCAAGGTCTTAAAAGTCGTAGTTCTGTCACTGGGTTTGAGATCCATATATGTGGTAGAGTCCAAGCAGTGGCTCTGTTAATTGCTATTGATGGATTTTCTACCACAGCTGCTGATTCTAGTGATATGATTTTTTTAAAAAAAAATTGTTTCTTGTTTTTGCATACTTTATACTTGTAAGCTGCCCAGAATCATGAAATTGAGATATGAATTGTATTAATAGAGTAATATTTTCATTATTTATTATTATCTTGCCCTTCAAAACTAAAATCTTTTCCATCCTCTGGTTTGGCTCATTCACAAATCTGGCAATGTTTTTTCAGGTTGTTTCCTGTTTATTATTATTTTTTAATGTTGAAAAAGCCTTTAATATGATAGTTTTGGAGACCTAACCAAATGCACTTCTCTGCTGCGGTCTCCCTCAAAAATGAGAGACTTTCCTGGTCTCCAAGAGCTGAGAGCAAAGAGGCAGGTTGGAGGTAACATGGAGTTTATCTTCCCAGGCCTGAGTCATAGCCTTCTATGGAATACAGATGCACTGTATGGTCTTCCCTCTAACTTAAATGTGTAATTGTGGTAAAAATACAGAGAAGGATGAAGGTCAACCTCATACAACTGTGTGTGGCAGCTCAAGCTGCAGCAAACAGTACCCACCTCCTCATCTCTCCCTGCTGCGACCCTACCCATCTATGTTTCGGAGACAGGAAATGGCAATGTGGCTTCCACCATTTGGAAGTTCTTAAAATCCTGACTTTGTGGCAAACCTTTAAATATAACCTCCCCCCACCCCTGGGTTTAGATCTTGATGATACACATTCTAATTGCTTCCACCCTTCCTTTCTTTTTGGCTAGGAAACCATCGTAGTGAAGTGCAGCCGTCCTGGTCATGCTCTGATAAACAAGACATACCAGTTTGAAAGGTGGGTGGTCCCAAGAGCAATTTTGGTGTGTGCTATTTTTTTTGAAAGAAAATAGGATTTGCAGTGAGAACTTATAACAGTCTGTTAGTATCCCAAGATTCCTTTGAGGATTTCCCCTTTAATCATCCAGGCTTAAAATTTGGAACAAATAAGAATTCCAAGCTCCCGCTAAATGGAAAAAGCAGATGGCTTTATCCCCATTTCTTTGAATGCTGTAGAATATCAGATTAGGTTTTTTTTTAAAAAAAATGAATAGTTGTGCTACCTCCAAATTAAGCTTCGGATCAAGTGACAACCCCCTTCACGAACAATCTGCTGCAAGTGAACTGTTCCTCTACACCAGGGGTTTCAAACTCGCAGCGTCATGGTGGTGTCACGTGATGTATCGGGACTTCCCCCCCTTCACTAAACCGGGTGGGGGCAGACCCAGCACATGACACATCCGGCCTGTGGGCCACGAGTTTGACACCCCTGCTCTACACATGCAGTAGTACGTCCACATGATGAATGTTACAACAAATACAACTATATAGGGCATGGTATTCACATAAACAGATTCCTAGAGCCACACAGAAAGCAAAAAGGTACAGGTAGTCTTCTATTTACAACAGTTCATTCGGTGATTTAGTTACAACTGCATTGAAAATATTGACACATCCATTTTTCATACCTATGACCATTGCAGTAGCATCCCTACAGTCACATGATCAAAATTCAGGTATTTGGCAACTGACTCATTTTTATGATAGTTGCAGTGTCCTTGGGTCATGTGATCACCTTTTGAGATCTTCTGACAAGCAAAGTCAATGGGAAAGCCAGATTCACTTAACAATCCAATTGCTACCTTATCAACTGCAGTGATTCACTTAACAACTGTGGCAAGAAAGATCATAAAATGGGGCAAAACTCACTTAACAAATTTCTTGTTTAATAACATAATTTTTGGACTCAATCAGGGTTGTAAGTTGAGGACTATCTGTACTACATTTGGGGAAAAATGTAATTGAGAAAAAAATTAAAAAGGCTTAACTCTTATTCGGGGTAGGTGGGTGTGACTGTCAATATACTATGCACAGCTTGGGGTAATATAATTTTTTTCCCTTGTCCTAAAAGAACAGGTTTGCAATCTGAATAAAGCTCAATAGCTCCAATAGTTTCTTTAGAGGTTAAAATGACCTTCTTGCTCAAAACATTTTAGCAGCTTCAGCTGATAAACCACTTTTAGGCTTATTTGATGGAGAAAGAGTGGTAAGACTTATCTAGCTTTGACAACTATCATAATGTGTGATGCTAGGGTTGCCATAAAATCATGCCAGTAGTTCTAATTATTGGACTGCGGGCTTGGATTATATTATCCCCACTGTCCATTGCATTGGCTTCTTATATGTGTTCTTGAGTCCTGTCAAAAATACTTGTTTTAATTCGTGATTTCCTATGGTGCTCAATGCCAAGTTACTCAACAGACCATCTCTGTATCTAATTTTAACCTCTTTATGAGCCTGGTCACAGTGTTCCCACCTAAGGCCATACTTATCTCTTCACTTGCATATCTACACACTATTAATATTCTCTTTTTCTTCCTCCCCCCACTTTACAATTAGAGCTAACTTGACATTTTGTATTCATTATTAATTTTTCTTTTTATGCTTTGATCCTTTTTAGTCTTGAAGAAAATCTGCATGGAACTCAAAGGCTCCAGTTTCTTCCTTTTCTTTTGGCATTTCTATGAACATAAAACATGACTGTCTCTCTAGAAATAGGTTGCAGTTGTCAAGGGCCTTCGGCCTTGGCTCTCCTCAGAACATTTTAAATGACTACCATCTGATTGTTGGAATATAATTGTGGCTCTACTGTTCTTCTATTTTAATTTCCTGATGTCTAACATAGCTTCAGAGTGGACGTAATTCTTCCTTATTCAGGGGCTTCTGAAGAAAATTGGCATTGTTAAACTAACATAAAATTGCATTGAGTAATTTTATTTTTGTTCTTATTCCTTACTCACTGTGATCATTGGTTGAATGAATCTTGTTTTATTTTTCTCAGGGTTTATAGCACACCTGATTCACAAGTGGCAGTATTTGCAGATATTTCTCCTTTGCTAACCTCTTTGCTGGATGGGTAAGTAAAACTGAAAGCAAAAAAACAAGTTCAGAACTATTTCAAGGAAAGAAAGACATGATTATATGTCTGCTATGATGTATGCCTACAATCTTTTCTCCCAGATGGTAGAACAGCTAATTAATGTTGTAAATTAAATACCTCACAAAGACTCAGTCCAAAAGAAATTCTAGTGAATCTCTAAAGGCAAAGGTTCCCTTTGCACATATGTGCTAGTTGTTCCCGACTCTAGGGGGTGGTGCTCATCTCCTTTTCAAAGCCGAAGATCCACCGCTGTCCGAAAATATCTCCGTGGTCATGTGGCCGGCATGACTAAATGCCGAAGGTGCATGGGACACTGTTATCTTCCCACCAAAGGTGGTTCCTATTTTTCTACTTGCATTTTTGCATGCTTTCGAACTGCTAGGTTGGCAGAAGCTGTGACAAGTAATGGGAGCTCACTCCGTTACCTGGTGCTTAAGATTCAAACTGCTGAACTGCCAACCTTTCTGATCGACAAGCTCAGTGTCTTAACCACTGAGCTAATGTATCCCTTAGTGAATCTCTAGAGCACATCAAAATGGCAAGGTTGCTGGATGATTTTTTAAAAAACTTTTTAAGTGACACTAGATCACAGAGGAAGGATTCCTTCTCCAAATGTTGTTTGTCTACACAAATAATCACATTTTCTGTTAATTGCACTTACTGTAATATACTGATTGGAGAAGGTTTGTCCTCAACTGCAACCAGTTTCTGTTTCGAAATACAGTACCTACTTTGAAACATGTTTTTCCCCACAGTTATTACCATTTGAAATATGTTTGCATTGGATTGCGATTGCTCATTCCATATTTTTGATTAAAGGCTGTATTCTACTCCGAGTGCCTCAAAAATAAGTGCAGAAAAAAATACTATTCCAAATAGAACAAATAGACATCTTCTAATTAAATATCTAAGGATTTTTCTTACATATCAGAAATACTGCCCTGAGATCACAGAAGATCCAATGCTATAACCTGCCCCTTTTTCTAATTCTGGTCTTTTTATATAAATAACCATATTTTTTCATTTTCCTTTTTCTCTGCATTATATCTTATTTTACCTATTGATTCATCATAACATTCTTGAGAGTTATATTACTCTAGCAATAGCAATAGCAGTTAGACTTATATACCGCTTCATAGGGCTTTCAGCCCTCTCTAAGCGGTTTACAGCGTCAGCATATTGCCCCCAACAACAATCCGGCTTCTCATTTTACCCACTTCGGAAGGATGGAAGGCTGAGTCAACCCTGAGCCAGTGAGATTTGAACAGCCAAACTGCAGAACTGCAGTCAGCTGAAGTAGCCTGCAGTGCTGCATTTAACCACTGTGCCACCTCGGCTCTTATCTACTCTAAGGCTAGATCTGGCTGGAAAGCCAGAGTAACATGTTAGAGAATTTACTTCTCCAGTAGAACATGAATTAATGTGCTTTATAACTATGGAACCCTTACCAGTAGGTATCTGTCTTCGTTATAAAGCCTGTCCATCTGGGACACTATTTGGGAATGTTGGGTTCTTGAAAATACTGTCTGGGTGCTACCTGAAGGTTGCGGGGCAAGTCCATGATATTGAAGCAAGAAATGTACCTTCAGATTTGATTTTTTTAAAAAGGTTTCTAAGCCAGGCATTGCAGTCAGATTTAAGTGCATGCTCTGTGTAGCAGGAAACAGGATCTTGTGAATGAATCATGCTGGCATTACCATAGTTCTTTCTTATTCAGTCAAATAAATGTTCTCAGGGATATTCTAAAGCAGAGACTGGAGCCTTTTTTTGCTTGGGGGCTGACGCCTCAATCCCATTTTATAAAAAAGTGTCCACCATAAAACAAACGATGTGGCCATTGTCACCAAAGTGAACAGGGCTTAGACTCTTAGCCTTTGGAGGAAGAAATTAATGGATGGAAAGAATGTGTTCATTGTGCTCCTTATTTTACTGCACACACCCAAAAATCTTGTTTATTGAAAATTGGAAGTATTGCGGTCAGCTTGCCAATGGAACCCAGTCTCTTGCCTCTGTTCCAGCTGTCTGATCCAGGATACAAGCTCCAAGGAATCAATAGCAATAGCTCTTATACTTATATATTGCTTCACAGTGCTTTACAGCCCTCTCTAAGCGGTTTACAGAGTCAGTATATTGCCCCCAACAATCTGGCTCCTCATTTTACTGACCTTGGAAGGATGGAAGGCTGAGTCAACCTTGAGCCTGGTGAGATTCGATCTGCCAAACAGCTGGCAGCCAGTGATCAGCAGAAGTACCTGTAGTACAGTGGTGGCACACAGTAACCACTTCGCCACCACGGCTCATCAAATGGGAAAACATTATCCTAAAAGCAGTGATCTGATTTTGCTTCTGCCCTTCTATCTTTTCTACTCTATAGCATTCCTTGTATCCTGCTAGGAAGAAAGAAACTTCTTTCCTCGTTCATAGAAATTTTCAACTGGGGATAGGTAAAAGAGACAGGCAGGCGGGGTATTCTTACATTGATTTTTCCAGCACTAGAAGGAGGGCCCCCTTCTATGCAAAATAGTAAGATTCCTTCTTTCCAAGTTTGTTTTGACCACTTAAAATCTGTCTTTAAGAATCACTTCTCTCTCACTACTTTTCAGATTCAATGTGTGTATTATGGCTTATGGGCAGACTGGCAGTGGGAAAACATACACAATGTTGGGCCCACAGCTTGAAAACAGTTTCTGTTTCTCAGTGGAAGATGAGACAGAATTAGGAATCATTCCTAGAGCCAGCAAAGAAGTATTCAGGTATTGATTATATTGAACCTCCGTGACTATGCACGTATGTATTTCAGTTTTCTTTCAGAAAAAATTATCTGCTTATTACCATAAGAGTCTCAAAGTTGCAGTTTCAATCAGAGAGACAAGGGTGGGGGGACGTATCCCAACAATGCATTCTTTAAAAAGCTAAATAAAATCCATGTCTCAAAAGGATACTGTAATAGGTTTTTTTTTTTACAATCGGTCTAAGAGTGGAAAGTTTCCAGAGTTGTTTGGCAGATTGTTACAGAACATAAAGGCCTTTCTGAGGAAGTTGCTGTGATGTAATCATCAGCCCAATGACAGATGGACATCATTAATACATTTACTGTACTGGATCTTATTTTTCCTCAATCAATCATGAAAAGAGCAAATCATCTGAGTGGAACTTGAATAGTTCCTGTGGCCTATAATTTAAATAATTGTGAACCCCCATTCAGAAAATACGAAAGTGGGCATTTAACACTTATCAGTACACTTAGATAAAATAAATCAGCTGACAGCAAATGGTTGCAGTTTCAGTACAGAATTATTTACACTTTTCATTCATGGTGTTTCTGTACAAGTCTGTCTCTGTTGCAGTGATTGATGCCTTTTCTCCATTATTCTTTGTGATTTTCAATCAGGGCTTTGTATATTTACTGTGCAAATAGGCTTCCTCTTTTTACAATTATCAGATTGTTCTTTCAAATTTGGGGATAGTCTTTTAATAAAGGATAATGGCAGATGTGCACAAGCAACTGGGTGCCCCTTCCACATCTGAATCAGACACTGTATGATCTACAAAATACCCTTGAGCATTTGAATTATTGAAAAGTGCTATCTGTCAAGGAACCTAGTGAACTTGTACGCAGATAGGCTGAAATTATGAGGAATTGAATGTAGAAATATGTCAGTGGAAGAAACTTTGCTGGCTATGTTTACTGCACGTTGTCCTGTTGAAGACAGAACAATCAATAATTTAAACATCAGTCTTGAAACGGTGCAGTTCTTTATGCAAGCTGTTGCAGGACATGACTTGAGAGTTTGTACATAAACTCTGAGATCTTATATGCCAGAGATTGAATATAACACTTTGAATTGTTAGATCTATGCTGTTACATTTCAATTCTATTTTCATACAAAGAGATCTACTAGTTCTGGGGGGGAGGGGGTTGACTTGCTCAAGCAGCCTTCTAGTCAAGGAAGACCTCATTTTGACTCAGCCTGATAGATACTGTACATTAAATGATAATTTTACACTAGGCTTTGAATAATTATCACTGCATCTTCTTGGGTCAAAAATAGAACATTTACATAAAATACCTATAAAATACCTCTGTCTATAGTACCCTGTGACCTTCCAACAACTTAATATAGAAGATTGGTAATGCATTTGTTAATAAATACATTAATAATAATTATTAAAAGATGTATTGCAATATTTTTTTAATGTAACCTTACAATAAAATAAAATTCATTTATCTAGTCATATCTTCAGTCTACCTGGGAAGGCTAATATGTGCAGCAATAATAGTGCAATAACATCAGTGTTGGAGATCTGCAGGCACAGACCTCCCACCCCCACTTTTAACTGCGTGATCCAATAGGGTTTTTCCTAAGTTTCTATCTCTGACTGCTAAGCCACTGGGGTCTCCTGTCTGTTTTATCTGAATGTTTCCTAGGCAGCAAGCATCTCTTCCCCTCCTTCCTTAAGATCATCCACACACATTCCATTAAAACAGCAGAGCTCTACAGTACAATAAGCAGTGAATAAATACTTCGAATCACATTTTAGAAAAACTCAGGTATCTCAGAAAATCAACATATATTAAAGATTATGGACTTTTAATATCCATTCAAGCCGTAATAATCTGCTGGATCAGTGACATAGCTTATTTAGGTTGTTTTTTTTATTCCAGTGTTTTAAGTCCTTTTTCTTCTTTCAGGCTTCTTTCAGAAAAGTCACCAGGGAGCCATTGGGTTGAGGTTTCTGTTGTAGAAGTGTATAATAATGAGGTTTTTGATCTTCTGGCCAAAGACAACTCTGGAAGGCTGAATGGTATCAAAAGGGGTATAATGACAAATAAAGAAGGAAAGAATGACATTCCACTTCTTACCAATGAGTGAGTACTTCAGGGAGTGTCTTTGAGTAATAACTTGTTGTGCAACATGTGTCATTGGGCATTGTCAAAAAATGTGAGCTTAACATCTATCATAGGGTTCACCGACAAAACCGTGAAGCCCTTATCCGCGCCGACATAAGCGCGGAGGGCAATCCACGCCTTCCCAAGCGCTCAGCACCCCAACCCTAATTCTAACCCTAAACCTATCCCTAAACCTAACCCTAAACCTAACCCTAACCCTAACCCTAACCTAATCCTAAACCTAACCCTAAACCAAACCCCTAAACCTAATCTTAACCCTTACCTTAATTTAAATCGGCTTTCTCTCGCCGCGCTGTTTTAAAGCGCCCTTCTGTCGCCACGCTGTTGTCGCCGTGGTGATGACATCGTGGTGATGACGTCGCGGTTTTAGCGACATGGTTTTGTCACCGCTATTTTGACGAGCACGGTTTTTGTCGGGCCACGCTATCATAGTGTCTTCCATTCCATATCTGTTTGTGACTTACTAGCATTGTAACAGTGTGTTATTTTTTTAACCTCCTGATTGCATGGAAACATATATTCTATTTCCTCTCCGAAAGTTTACATAATTTAAGAATATCCCAATGGGGAAGGATTGATTATAAGGGCACATGCAAATCCCACTGCGATATTTCTATGTGTGCAGATCCTCCTACATTTAGCACAAATATATAAAAAGGAGTAATAAGCAAATATGACCCATTGTGCTTGGAAATCTTTATAGCATTCAGGAGCCAGTTTCCAACTTTAGGGTTCTTGCAAGAACCATGGTGGCACAGTGGTTAGACTGCAGTACTACAGGCTACTTCTGCTGACTGCCGGCTGCCAGCAGTTCAGCAGTTTGATTTTCACTGGCTCAAGGTTGACCCATCCTTCCATCCTTCCAAGGATGGGAAAATGAGGACACAGATTGTTGGGGGAAATATGCTGACTCTGTAAACTGCTTAGAGAGGGCTGTAAAGCACTGTGAAGCAGTATATTGGTCTAAGTGCTATTGCTATCTGATTAGGACCCATAATTGAGCTACATTAGACTACAAGATTAAAAGCAATAGAATACTATAGTGTGAAATAATAAAGTACAAAGTAGTAATCAGAGAAAATTGCTGATAAGGAGAACTTTTCTGTTCTCAAAATGGTTGCTTCACCTTCACTAAATGCCAATTTGGTAGAAAGCAAATAGGTGAAATTGCTATCTGTTATCCTTTCTTTTTCACCAAGATATTCATAATCAGTCTCAGTTTACCTTTGGCTTTTCTTCTCGGCTGCTGGGCACAGTTTCAAATAAAGGTCTGAGTCTCCTCACACTTAGTCCAAAGCTTAACCACAATGTATGTAAAGCTGCCAGACAGCTGGCCCAGGTAGTTATTGTGGAAACTCTCTACTTAACTTTGCACATGTTGTAGGCAAATACGTAGTATATGGATTTCAAATTATCTCCTTCCATTGAAAGTTTTTCAAGCTATGTGTCTTGAGCTGATGGCGAGGTACATTTTACAATTTTCCTTATACAGGTTTTATGATGGTCACTTATCCCAAAGGTGCTTTCTCAAGAGGCAACTGAACTTTCTGCTTTTTCTTTGAAGGTGTTTCGCTTCACATCCAAGAAGCTTCTTTAGCTGAAGAAGCTTCTTCGATGAGAAGTGAAACGTCTTCAAAGAAAAACAAGAATGTCCAGTTGCCTCTTGAAAAAGCACCTTTGGGACAACCATGACCTGGATGACTGAGAATCAGTGGTGGGTCGCAGGCAGTACGCCCCAGTACAGGCGTACCGGAGCCTGCCCTGAGCACTGGGTACCGTTGCAGTACGGTGCTCCGGAGGGCCCACCCGAGCTTCTTACCTGTCCTTTAAAGCCTTTGGCGCTTCTGGGCACGTGCATGGCGCATACAGCACCTGTGCGACACTCTGCTGAGCAGCTGGGTCATCATGGAGGCTTGCGGAGGCATCTCTGGAACGTAAGATGCATGTGCACGCTCCGTGTGTGTGCGTGCATGCTGCGCGCGTTCATGTGGAGGACGCCGGGCCCCATTGCAACCGTACCAGTTGAAACAGGATCCGGAACCCACCACTGCTGAGAAGCTACATAGATGGATCACTTAGCAACTGTTTGAAGTTATGACAGGTTCCCCCCACCCCAAAATGCTTATGACCAGTTTCAAACTTCCAACATCCTGGGAGGGGGGGACGTCATGAGATCACATTTTGAGTGCTCAGTAACCAACCTACATTTTACAGTACAGGAGAGCTATGGATGATTTTAAGAAGAATTTTGCCATTTCTTGTGTTAAATCCCAAAGTAAACTCTGTTTCTGATCTCAGTGGAATTGAGATTTTTTTCAGTGCTCCTTCAGCTTGCAAAGTTGTGTTGCACAGTGCAAGCATTTTGTGTACTGTTTGGCAGAGGAAGGGAGAGAGGGAAATGGAACTCAGACACAACAGTCCTTTTATTTCCTTTATAAACTATAATATACTGCACCCACAAAGGAGATAATTTAAGGCAGTATTTTTGTCTGTGGGTTTTACTAACATAAGCAAACCACTGGAGCTTTGTTTATGTGTTCCTCTGTCATTGCCAAAAAATCCTTGATTTAAAAATATGCCAAACACACTGGGGGTAGGGAAGTCTGAGCAGACATAATTCTCTCCATCTGGTTTTATAATCTGCGTACCCTGATCACAGAACAGGGGGAAAAAAACTGTTGTTTTTTTCACAATCATGGTTGGAACATTTCCTTAAGGCTGATATTTTAGGGGCAGTAAATTTTCTTTTTATATTTAATGGCTAGTGGGAGGGGAGCTGGATTCTGTGTCATTAAAACATTTTTTTTAAAAAATTAAATAATAAGTGCATGATTAATTTGAAAGGGGAATAATATTTTGAGACTTCAAAGGTTGTTTTTTTTAAAAAAAATCAACATCTGAGCTCTTAAATTTTAGTAAGAATTAAATAAAACCAGATAACTGTTGGAATTTTGTCATCTTCTAAAGTAAGTTTTAAAAAGTGCAACTTCCCTTTGTTCACAGTACTGCCAGTTTTGGCCCATTTCTCCACTTTTACGGGAATGGATGGGAAGGGTTTTAAAGAACAAAACGAGTACCGTCAACCAGTGTTTCTCAAACTCAGCAACTTTAAGATGTGTTTACTTGAACTCCCATATTTCCCCACCATTGCAAAGGACTAGGTATAATCTTCCATCTCTTAAAATCTTCCAGTATCTTTACCCTGACTTTGGTGGGCAAAAGTTGGGCTAGCGTTGCTGTGTCATGTGAATGCTTGTGCCCCTGTATCCATTGAACACATGTGCCCCCCCCCCGTTCACACATGCATGCATGCTTAAAGGCACTTGTCCCTCCCTCCCCCCCCCCAGGCTGCCAACCCAGAAAGGTTAGGGAGCTCTGTTGTAAACCATTTCATTGTTCTATGCTGGTTGTTTAGAGCCGTGGTGGTGCAGTGGTTAGAATGCAGTATTGCAGGCTAATTCTGCTGACTGCCGACTGCCAACAGTTTGATTCTCACCAGCCCAAGGTTGACTCAGCATTTCATCCTTCTGAAGTAAAATGGGGACCCAGATTGTTGGGGGCAATAGGCTGACTCTGTAAACTGCTTAGAGAGGGCTGGAAACCACTATGAAGCAGTATATACCGGTAAATCTAAGCGCTATCAGTGGTACTATTAGCTTGAAGTAGACATCTGTCTTGTTTGGTGGTTTGCAGTGACTAAATCCTGCTGCACAATGAATTAATTAAAAGTGTGAGGAGAATCTGCCGAGCTAAATAGTCTCCTTCCTTTTGCGTAACTGTAGGAAAGATGGCAAAAGGAAGGACCGCAGAGATTGAATTAAAGCAGTTCCTTGCATTACTCATCCTCCTTCTCAACAATACAGCTGGCCTCTGGCCTTGCCCAGGGAATTGATGGCTAATATTTAAAAGCCCAGGATAATTTATAATTTGTATTGGTGCTCCGAAGTTCAAATGAAAGAGAACTGGTTGCAAAAGCTAGAATTTGTGACATGTGATATAAACCCAAAGAGATATCCCCACCTGCAGTTCCAATTTGTAGCAGGTTTTTTTAAAGTATAACTTTGGGGGAAATCCAGAAAATATAGAAAAATATAGTTTTTTTCAAAACATTTTTTGCAGCTGAAACACATGCGGTACGTGTTAAATTCCACACACAAGAAAAAAATGTACCAATAAATGCACAAATTTATACAGAAAAATTTAACTCTGAAAACCAATGTAAAACAAAGTAAAACATTCATGATTCTTGACTGCCCTGTCTCTCTGGAGTCTAAAATATGCTGTTAGAAGTTTGAATAGTAGTGAATTTGTGTTGATAAAGCATATAAAACCGTAAGTGCTCTCCCCCAAATATCATCCAAAGCAGTAAAAATAAGTGTTTATTTTGCTTCACTGGGTTAATCAAGAGAACAAAATTTGGTTCTTTCCTCACCAAAAGAGATGTTTACAGGCAGTATGTTAGCCTTCACTTCAGCCATTGTGTCAGTAGCATTTTGATCTGCACAAAATGCAATGATATCATCCATGACAAATAATCTTCCAACCTGGGGTGGGCTGCTACAGGTTCGCCCGAGTTCGGGAGAACCCTTAGCTAACATTATGGCCGGTTTAGAGAACTTCCAAATCCCACTCCTGGCTGCCCCCCCCCCCCCCCCGCCCTGCCCTGCCCAGCCCCTCCCAGGATTCTCCACACAACCCTTTTTGGATGCCAGGAAAGTGCAGAGCCCAAGCGGAGGCTCAGGGAGGGGAAAATGGGCCTCCTAGAAGTTCCAGAAGACCAGAAACAGGCCGATTTCTGGCCTCCAGAAGGCTTCTGGACCGTGGGGGAGGCCCCCACCATGGTGTAAGAGGCCAAACTAGGCCATGCCAACCATGGCCATGCCCACCCAGCAACTGGGAAGAGAACCAATTGCTGAAATTTTTGAAGCCCACTCCTGCTTCCAACCTCTATTTGGTTATGGTTAAGGAAGGAAGAATCCTGACTTTATGAAACAGTCTTTCCGCTGTTACACTTCTATTCTATTCTGCTAAGAAATATGTTTTCATGTTTAGCCAAAATCTGCTTCCTTTGCAAATTCCACACAGTAGTCCTATTTTAACTTTGGGATACATTCCAAAAGATATGTCTACTGTTTGTGATCTGTAACAAAAACCAGAGAGCAGTTAATACATTGGAATGGAGAAGAAAGACAAGAACCTCAGTGGACTGAACAAATGATACCTAACCAAATCTTCTTAGTTTGAAATGGTTCCTGACATGGGCAGCATAGAGAATCATCTATGAATGAACTGATAATTGCTTTTAAAAAAAGCACAGTTACAATTAAGCATCTATTCACAGTATTAATTTCTGTGAACACTGGCTCATGTCGTCTTCTGATAATCACTGAATTTTCTTGCAATTTTATGCTGGTTTGATTTTAAAAAAATGTTGGATGCTGGCAGGAATGTATGCTTTCTTTTCTTTGTGCTAAATAATAGCAAGTAAGATTCCATTTTCCCCAATCCATGATCTAAAATCAAATCTGAGCAGGATGACTTAGACCAGTTTGGATTATGATAGGTTCTTTCCTCAGCAATTGGCTAACCCTGGTTCTAGCTGAATTTTCTCTTGATGGCCCTTGTTTCATTTCTTGAAAAATTCATTGATTTCCCCAAGATTGCAGTATTCCAGTTTTGTTAAGCATTCTGAAACTGAAAGGACTTCTGAAGTTTTTCTGCAACACTGATTCAAGTACCAGTAAATGGCTTGTTAGATAACAGTGTAATATAATCAAGAATGGTTCATTGTAAATGCATTATTCTATATGCAAGCTCTATCGTTTTCTTATCCCCACTGAGTATTTTGCTGTAAAATAATTCTAAATGCTCTGAATTTTATTTAAAATATCAATATATACATATCAATATATCAATATATATCAATATGTATATGTATATGTATGTATATATTTAAAGTCACAACCCCTGGTATGCCCAAATATGGGAGGAAGTTCACAGCTTCCATTCTCTGTCCATCGGCTCGTCATAAGAGACCATCCAGATAGAAACTTATCAGCACAAATACAACACATATGTATGTATGTATGTATGTATGTATGTATGTATGTATGTATACATACATACATACATAGATATACACACATACACACACACACACACACACACACACACACACACATTGTATGTGTGTATGTGTATATGTATATATGTATATGTATATGTATATTTTCTAAGACCGGTTGAAGATGTTGTGGAAGTTTTGGAGCTCGTTTACCAGGGTCTACAGCTGAGGGCCAAACACTCAACGCTTGTACATACTGATTCGTCTCGTTCACACCTGGTGATAACTTTGACTATAACCATCAAGGCTGCCTCCGAGGATGATTTTGGTAAGAAGCTTGTTTACTGTATACATATGTGTGTGTGTATTTGTTTTTGTAGATTTTGTTATATATATATATAAAGTCTCCCTTTATTTATTTATCAGCACAAGTATGTATGTATGTATGTATGTATGTATGTATGTATGTATGTATGTATGTTTTTGTAGATTTTCACGGGGATAGGTATGTAGCTCTATGGCCTCCCCAAGATGCACAAAGAAGGAACACCACTCAGACCCATAGTCAGCTCCATAGGCTCACCTCTACAGTATCTTGCCAAATTTCTTGCCAAACAACTTCAGCCCTACACAGAATCCCTCACCTCACATGTACAAAACTCACTCCACTTCATAGAAACAGTAAAAAAACAAAACCTACAACCCAGCAACCTATTTGTGAGCTTCAATGTCATATCCCTCTTCACCCAAGTGCCTATTAAAGAATATTGACAGATATCCAGAACAAATACAACCCCCCTAAACATATCCTGGACCTGACCAACCACTGCCTAACCAACACATACTTCATCCATAATGGACAAAGATACAAACAGATAGAAGGAGCACCTATGGGATCACCCCTCTCACCCATCATTGCAAACCTATACATGGAACACTTTGAATCCAACGCCTTAAATAAATCTGAACACAAACCCAAACTCTGGCTTAGATATGTTGATGACACTTTTGTAATTTGGTCACATGGGAAAGAAAACTGGACAACTTCCTCACACATCTCAACAGCCTACACCCCAAAATACAACTTACTACAGAAATAGAAGCTAACAACCAACTTCCCTTTCTGGAAGTCCTAATCTACAAAAAACCCAATGGCTCCCTAGGACACACCCTCTACCAGAAAGAAACACACACCAACCACTACTTAAACACACAATCCCATCACCACCCTACACAGATCAACTCTGTAGCCAAGACCCTCATCTCCAGAACCAAACACCTAGCTGACAAACTGAATTACACACCCTCACAAACGTTTTAATTTCCAACAGATTCCCAAAAAGCACAATTACTAACCTAATCCAAAGGGAGACTCCCCACAAGAACCGAGACACAGAACAGGAAAATAGCATCAGCTTTGGGAGGTTGAGATGTAATTGCAAACCAGTCACCAAGTGCCTGAATAGTGATCATGTGACTGTCAGGACCATCAGGACTTTGCATCCATTGCAACTATGAAGACTGGTCATATGTATCATTCATTTGGCAGCATCGTGACTTTGAATGGTTGCTGAACAAGTAATCATTAAATGAAGACTTCCTGCACTCTGCCTTTCTCTGCATGTCGTGTTGTGATCTTGCCCTATGATGGCATGCAGCTGCTAAAAGCATTTGATTCTGTAGACACTTCTGAAATTTCCTAAACATTGAAACAGTTGTGTGTGTGTTTGCAGGGGGTAGGAGGTGGGCAATATATAATTCCTAAGGAATACTTTCCATACCACAACAATAGTGCAACAAAAGCACTTTAAACTCTGATAGTGGAGTTATCTTAAGATAGTGGAGTTATCTTAAGATAGTGGAGTTATCTAACAACTGGACAGGTCCATAATGAGACAGAAGATCACTTAAATAGACTATTTCAAATGTAAACAATTGGCAACCATCCATATCTTTTGGGCAGGCATCATATTATCCTCTGTCTAGCCTTTCGTTATAAGACCAGCTGTAGCCTTAGGTCTGCAGATCTTTTGAAATAATTCAAATCTATTGTATGTTTAACTTTGCAGGTTCAAAATAATCTTTTTTTCCTTATTATTATCCAGCTCCTCCCTGGACAGGTGACCATTCTAGTCAAAAACTAGGTAAAGAACATTTCTTCACTTCTGTTTGCTCTTCTAGAGCTTGTTCACCAGCACAGCTCTCCAGGGAATCTTTGGAGAGACTGAAGCAAATGAGAAGAACAAAACTTCAGCTGGTGGATTTAGCTGGTAGTGAAAGTGTTGGTAAGTTAATCTTTGGAGCAAAACCATCCTATTCTTGTGAAGAGATAAGCCAAGTTTTCATTTAGGTTCCGAGGGTTCATGCAACATATGGAAGCTCCTAGGATCGTATCAGAAATCCATCAAATTAGACTTTTTATGTCAAGTTGGTGAATGGGAACAGGGAATGCTCGAGCAGCCCCTCAAACCACATTTATTTTTGTATCAGTGGACAGGAAAAGATCAGGGGTGGAAAAAGGCTCTCCTCCCCCTCCATTTGTTCTGAGGTTGGACTTACATTAAATTGCTTTGTTAAATCTCTTGGAAGTTTGACATTTTTCTTCTGTTTCTTATTTTGGTAAGAAACCCACTGAAAATGTCACCACCTTTATTTAATAGTTTGAAGCCAATTTTAGCACCATGCTCATGAGGAAGCCAGGAGGCAGGTAATGGGCTGTTGCCGGCTACTACTGTAGAATATCCTCACTTTGGTTGCTTAATATTTATGGAATACTTATTCTCCTGAAAAAGTCAGAGTTCCAAACTACCCTCCAATTTCTTTTTGGGGTGGACAGGACAAAGCTTCAAAGTGAGTGTACTGATTTTTGTTGTGGTTGTTGCCTTATTAAAAATTGTTATTCTGGTGGTACGCAAATGTTAGAGCCTTGCTAACAATTTGCCTGACCTATGTTTGCTGTCCTCTATGAGCATCCCTGTATTGCTTTATATTACATTTTATGACTTTTGAATTTTTAGTATTCAATCAGATCTAGTGTGATGGAGCTCCACTGCATGATGGTTGGTATAAGTTGGTGTAAAAAGCCTTCATGGCTATGTGAAGCTATTGCAGCCTGTTGGCCATCAGCCTCTCCAGCAGCCAAATCAGATGAGGAGGAGGCATTGGAGTCAGGGTCAGCATCAAGACAACCTGAGAGCTCCAAGGGGGAAGAGGGAATGGAGCTGTCAGAGAGAGACAGAGATAGAGATGGAGCCTGGGCCGTCCATCAGCCATCAGATGGAGAGTCAACAGCCCCCCGGTCTGGAGGTGGCTGATGAGGAAGAGGAGGAACAGCTGGATCCAGTGCCTTATGCGCAGATGTGCAGAAGGCAGTGGAGAGGAGAGCAATGGAAATCTGTATTCTTCCTTGGGATGGAAGAGCCACCGCTGCTAACAAAGCCCCACCCTAACTCGGGGGATAAAAGGCTGGGGGTGGAGATGAGTAGATGTGGCAGATAACTATTCATCTCCCTGCTGGAGGAGACTTGTTAGCCTGCTGTGTGAGAGAAACTTTTTGCCAGGGCTGCTGGCACTCCCCATTAAGGAATCATTGCTTCAACTACAGAGAGTTTGTTGTGTTTGAGAAGCTGGGTCAGAACAGAAGCTTTCTTAATGCCAGTCCGTAGAATCTCAAACTATCTTCCTATTCTCTTTTCCTACTCTGCAAATCAGTGGTGGGTTCTGGATCCCGTTGCAACCAGTACGGTGCAATGGAGCCTGGTGTCCACCACATGAACACTTGCAGCACGCACGCACACATATGCAGCATGTTCATGTGTCCTTACCTCCCACAACACTCCGCGATGCTCCAGTTGCTTGGCAGAGTGTTGCACAGGTGCCATACGCTCCTTGCATGTGCACGTAAGCACCAAAGAGCTCAAATACTGGTAAGGAGCGCAGGCAGGTGGGCTGGCCCTGCAGAGCACCATACTGGAACGGTACCTGGTGCTCCCGGCAGGCACCAGTATGCCCGTACCTGGACGAACCAGTCGTAACCCACCACTGCTGCAAATAGCCAGTATTTTGAATTTGTTGAATGATCAACCTCTAATTCCATTTTTGAATGGTGTTTTTTACTCAAAATCTTTGGGAAATCTTAGCATTCTTCTAACCCTGCTAATACTTTTCTTGACAGATGGTTAGTTGGCTGTATAAGGACAATCACCCATGAAATCAGTTCATTTTTCATATATACACTAGGCCCAATCTCTTCATTTAGAAATGCAAGGGAGTCCCTTCGATGAACAAATCACCCCAATAATTTAGCTTTCTAATTCCTCAGCCATGATGCCAAGCCAAGGAAGCTATCTTTGTGTTACTGCTGACAGTCCTGCAGTGCAGTGCATTGACTGTGTTAAACCCATTTAGAGAGCTTGTGTGTTAAGATTTTGCTGTTTAAGCAAAAATATTTGATATAGGATCTCCTGCCATGGACAGGAGCTTGGACGAGAATAACTTCAGTGTCACTTCCCACCCTATTATTCTATGTTCTATGTAAATATGCCACGTATTCGTTAAAATACACACTTAATTTGTGAAGACTTAGTGCTTTGGAGAAGACTCCAAGACTGAGCAAGATGGAGGAAAAGAGAAAGAGAACAACCACCAGCAAATTAGGTGGATTCACTTCCAGGGTCAATGAGTTTTGGAAGACCCGAAGATCCAGATTAGGGACAGGTTGTCATGGAGAAATCTATCTCTGATCACTGGAGTTGAAAATGACATGATAACACATAATCAATTAGCGGAAATAAAAAAAATTGAGTCTCCTTATGGAAAATAGTAGTAAGAATATTAATGGTTTTTATAAACAATTTTCTGTTTTCTTTGGCTTCTACTTTTCCCAAATATTTTCTTCCTTTTTTAAAAGCACAGGGGTTTTTTTTCTCCCCACAAATTCTGATCATTTCCTAAAGTTCAAGTTTCCTTACCAGTAAAAGCCACTTAGTTAAATGTAACCTTCCAGAAATAATGTTTTGAAAACTGAACCTAGGTTATAAAAGCACACTTTTTGTGGCTGCCAAGTACTCCCCTCCCCCCAAGGTGGCTGTTTTAAGAGTAAATAGTGAACTTTAAAAATAACTTTAAAGTTTGTTTTTTACACCAAAATGCAGTTGAACCACATTATACATTCCCCACCATTCACTGATGAGAACCATTTCATGGTCTTTTCCTATGAAAATCCAGATCTTGGTGGGAATCATATGGCATCATTAACTTCAGGGATTAATACCAATTTGCCTATATTAACATTTACATAATAAATAGATTAACATAGTAACCCTAAACACATTTATTCAGAATTAAATCCAGCTGTATTCAGGGGGTTTCTGTCCCAACTCCATGTTAGGATTGCAATTGTGCTCTTAATCAGGATTATAAGAGGGGTTTGCTGAAGTGATAAAGAAAAGGCAAAGAAACATTTTACTTCTCTAACACTGAGAACAATCTTATCATGATTTTCTCTATCACAGAATTTGTCATATTGTGGATACGCTTTTACCACATGTTGAATTTTAAAGCTGAAGAATTTATTTGAATTGATCATTGAACTGTAAGAATATCACGTCAGAGTAATATTTGTGGTCAGTTATTCCCTCATGTGGTAATGTTGGTTAGGTTCAGTTGGGACAGAGTTTGTTTGGAAGCTGCCCAAAGTTTAACATAACATGGGCAGTTATGTAAATATCTTAAATAAATAAATACTGCCTTAAAAATAATGGGAATTGAACTTCTATGCAAAAAAAAATATTAAATTAAATCTCTGCTTATTTTAGGTGTGTACAATCCCGCACAATTCAATAGTATTACCTTACCAGCAAAGTGGCTTCCTGCCATTGTTTATATTACTTCGTATTTACATTGATATCTATTTATCTCAACCATGTTTTAAAGTGGACTGTCTTCCACATTTTCATCGAAAACAACCCAATTCCAAAGTGAGAACAGTTGTTGCACTTGTAAACTTTGCATGGATCCCTTAAATGAATTCTATATGTCTTTTATTATTTAGATTAATCTTTTACTAATCTGGTTCTCTTTAAATATGGTGGCATTACAGTTCTCAGACTACAGTTAGCACATACTAAGCAACATGGTCATTGATGTCTAGGAATTCTGGGAGTTGAAGTCCCATACAAAGGGCATCTGAAACAACTCATTTCACAGATTTTACAATAGCCCTAAAAGTGCTTTTGTGTTCTGATGGTATGGATTATACATTTACTTCTTCAATAAGTTTATTTATAGTTTGTAGTGTTTCCTGCTATATAGTTTCTTCAGTTGTATTCATTTCTTGTTCATTGCCTGTTTATATGACATCATGTCATTATGGGACTTTTAACCATCACAAAGATAAGACTTTCTCCATGATGATCTGTCCGTAACCTGGTCCTTCAGTTCTTTCAATGGTGCATCATCACTACTATAATTGAATTTATCCACCTTGATCACAGTTGTCTTCTCTTTCCTTCCAGTTTTCCCAGCAGTGGAGATCTAGGTCTGTGTTGGCGAACCTATGGCATGCCTGCCACAAGCGGCACACAGAGCCCTCTCTGTAGGCACATGAGCTGTCACCCCAGCTCAGCTCCAGTGCACATGCGTTTGCACCTCCCACCAGCCAGCTGGGTTTTGGGTCTCTGTCACGTATGCACAGGAGGCGGGGTATATGTGGGAGATACACATGCATGTGTGGGGAGTCTGGCACACACATGGGGGTTGCGCACACATGCACAGGGCATGGGGGTTGCACAGGGAGGCGTGTGCACATGCATGGGGATGGGGGGAGTGCCAGGAGCATGGATGCATGTGGGGGGGGGGGGGTTGCCCGTACATGAGCGGGGGCAGGGCATTCAGGTTAGCCATCACTGATCTAGGTCTTCTCATAATATGTCCAAATTGGGATAGTTTGAACTTGGTTATTTGTACCACGGGGAGAACTCTGACTTGTTTTATTCAATGATAATTATGCTTGTTTTCTTGGCTGTCCACAGCATTCTCAGGAGTCTTCTCCAATCTTTAGTCCAACATAACGCAAATGTGGCAGATGCAGGAATTAAAAGTATGAAATTATGCAAAACATTTACTTTTGTTTTCAAGTGTGTTCTGTTTTTTTGTGATTATTGTCCCAGGTATGTCTGGTGTAACTGGGTCACTGTTGAGAGAGACCTCCTTCATTAATCGCAGTTTGTCTGCTCTAGCAGATGTACTTGGAGCCCTATCAGAGCAGAACTCCCACATTCCCTATCGAAATAGCAAACTTACACATTTGCTACAGGATGCCATAGGTGAGTATAGCTTGGTACACTATAATATTTATACTTAGTTACATGCCTCTTATTAATACAATTGCATTTCTTCTAGTTGTATTTCTATACCAATATTCAAATGTATAGTTGATATAGAAGTGTGGTTTCAAGAAGCAAAGGTAACTTTAATGATTGGGTGCTAAATCCTTATTTTAAGCAAGGAGAGATACTAGATTTTCTAGTTGTTCATTTTTTTTCTAGCAAGATTCCTACTATTTGAGTATGTCACATGCATATTGTAAAATGAGATGGTTACCAGATGAAAGAATACCAAGGCTCATCTGAATCCATTATTGTGTTTCACACAATGGCCATAGCAGATGTTTCTGGACTGCTCACAAGCAAATGTAGATGAGAGCCAGTTTGGTCTAGTGGTTATGGAACCAGGCTAGGCAGTAGGAGACTATGAGTTCTAGTCCCGCCTTAGTCTAAAAGCCAGCGTGGGCCAGTCACTCTCTCTTAGCCCAACTCACCTCACTGGGCTGTTACTGTGGGAAAAACAGGAGAAAGAATATATGTTGGATATGTTTGTTACCAGTGATGGGTTGGTAATATTTTTACTACTGGTTTGGGTGCGCTCCCATGCATGTTCCCACGTGCAACACTTCTGCACATGCGCAGAAACAGCCAGGTGGGTGGGTGGAGCCTCCTTCCACCGCTACTACCGGTTTGCCTGATTCGGGCCGAACTGGGAACAACCTACCTCTGTTCGTCACCTTGAGTTCTTGAGTTAAAAAAAAAATAAGAAAGGTGGAATATAAATAAATAAATATTATTTTCTTATTCTCCCCTACAACTGGTATATGGAGGGATACTGCCCTCAATCAGAAGGAATATTAAATTCTTTAGACCAGTGGCCTTTGACAGACCTGTGCCTAAATTTATCCAGTCTGCCAAGTTAGTGGTCATCACAATGTATTGTGGTAATTATCCATGGTGTAAAGAAGTCTAAATCTTCCAAGTAATTTCTTTGGATCATTCCTGGATCTAGAATTTTCAGCAAAGGAAAAAATGTCTCCCTGGCCATTTTCTCTATGTTGTCTGTGATTTTATATACCTCAGTCATCCCCATTTTCTTTTTCTAGATAGAGTTCCAAAGGTTCTAGTTGTTTTCCATACTGAGAGTATTTTAATGCCTTAATTATTTTTGCTGCCCTCTTTGAATATTGCCTAGCTAACATTAACATGGAGCTCTTCACAAACATTTTTTGTTTCCCCCACCATTTGTTATTATTTCCACACTTGAGATGCTTGGTGCTTACCGGGGGTCAAGATCATTTATGAACAACTTAAAAACCACTTGTTTCAACATAAGCACTTCAAGGATTCCTCTTCTTACTCCCTCCACTGAAAAAAAATGTCCCTTTATCCTTACATTTTGCTTTGCTTTCTAACCAATTCATCATCCATATAGACACAAACCATCCTATCTCATGGCAACTAAATTTATTTAAGAGCAAATTCAGTTGTAAAGTTTCCTTTACAACTAGATCCTAAGATCTAGTTGTAAAGAACTTAGATCCTAAGAACCTAATATCCTAAGAACTTAATATTTGCATTCCTTAGTCAGAAAGGAATGATTCAAACAATGCTTTACTAGAGGTTTTTATTATATAATATTTATCCTCCTAGCTTTCTGGAGCCAAACTTTGGCATTGGGGCAATTGAATCAGTTAACATGGATATCTTCCCAATTCTTTTTAGGTGGTGATGCAAAGTTGCTGGTGATATTGTGTGTCTCTCCAAGCGAGAAGTACATAACAGAGTCACTTCAAACCCTGGGATTTGGGTCCCGTGCTCGGCAAGTTCAGAGAGGGCATGCCAAGAAAAGAAATGAACTGGTGCTGAACAAATCCAAATAAGACATAAGCCTTCTATGGATTAAAGCTTTATTAATGAGTTCCTCAGACTGAAAAATAATCTTGTTATGAAAAAAATATATAAATTGCCTTTTAAAATAAGTACGCTTTAATGCAGTATTGGCAAGACATAAAAATGTTAAGCTAAATAATTTCATTCCAAAAATAATTGGTGATATTAACAAAAAAAAAAAGCTGATAGAATAACATTTTTTTAGAAAGAGCAGCAAGACACTAATGTTTATAGGAGAAAATCTTTTGACACAGAATTTCTACAATCTAAGGGGGCAACTTTGGTGTCTACAATCTATGGGCTTTAACTCCCAGAATCCCTAAGCCAGCCAGAATTCTGGGAATTGAAGTCCACAGGTCGTAAAGATATGATAGTTGCCAACCTGTGATCTAAGTGGTAGCTATGCAGTTAGTTCCATGGGAGTTGGCTCAATTCTCTGATGAATACATGGAGAAATGGTCATTATCCCAACCTTTCTCTGATACCCACCCATAACTTTCTAATTTGTCATCTTTCAGAACATTTCCCCAAAGTCTTACAATGTAACTATACTTGAGTAACTGGAATATTGACATTGCTATGGTTTGTTGGAAAAAAATATACTGCCTCTGACTAAGTTTATTCTTTTTCTTTATATATGTAAAGCAGGCATTCTCAAAGTTTATGATGCCCTGATTCCCAAATGAATAAATAAATTTGTGTGACTTTCTCCTCCTCCTCCTTTCCATGAATCACAATGACATTGGTTGTCCAACCAGGGATGAGCCTGGTCTGGCAGTCATCCAACAAGAGAGACTTATGCCCAATTACTTAATTGTCCAACTCTTGGAATTGCAACTCTGGACAGTATAACTCAAAACAAAACAGAATAAAATGATCACAATTTTAAAAAACCCATCCAAATATAAAAGAAACGAATTCCATAGCTAACATATCAGACAATATACAGCTGGGGTCCATCAAAATTACACTTCACCTGTCAGAAGATGAGCTTATCTATCTTGCTGGCCCAATGCCTGGAGGGAAAACCATTTTTAAGCTTCCAGAGTGCTAGATATTTACAGACTGCCCTTCCAGTAACTGTCCTCCACACCACCACACATGGCTCAGAAAATCAAGACTCAGACATAACAATATGAAGGAAGAAAACTGATAATTAAAAACTAGTAATAATAGTTTTAAGTTGCAATGTTCAATTAATAATGTAAGTTGCAACATTCAAATAATGTGCTAAGAATTACAAGATTTTTGCTTGATGACAAAAAAATGCATTAAGTACTGGACAAGCAGCTTAAGTAGCCTAAGAATTGGACAGAACATAGAGGCACAAGCATGCCCTTGAGAACAAAATAATTAGAAACACAGGTAGCTAAATATGTAATTTTATTTATTTGATTCATACCTTCTTTTGAAAACATGAGTAAAATAAGAAAATTTGTCAGATAATCAGAAGTTATGCTTTTTTTTTCCTTTTGGCTCAAAGAAACAATATTTCCCATGACAAAAACTAGGATAACTCAAGTTTAGAATGAGAAGGAAGAATCATTCTTCACAAATTTCTGATCATTAGAGTTTAATTTTATTTTTCTTTACCTTCCTAAAATTACCTTTTTCTAATTTTTTTTCAATCAATTTACATAATATAGTTAAGCATTTTATAATACCTCGGGTTTAAGGAAATTAAATGCAAGTTGCCTATAGGGACAAATTAGGACAAGTTAAATACGTAGTCACTGACCACCTAATGAGAAGGAAGGACTCACTGGAGAGGAGCCTAATGCTGAGAAAGATTGAGAGCAAAAGAAGAAGGTGATGACAGAGAATGAGGTGACTGGATGGAGTCAACGAAGCAGTAGGCATAAGCGTAAATGGACTCCAGAGGATGGTAGAGGAGAGGAAGGCCTGGAGGAACGTTATCCATGGGATCGTGATGGGTTGGACACAACTTCACAACAAACAACAACAATAACAAAATACATAGTGACTTGCCATGGAATATGATGCTATTCAAAATATGTGATCATTGGTTTGTAAGTTGAATTGGTCAATATGATACTCAAGAAACATGGGAACAATTGCCAAATTACTCTATAGGTTTGCTTCCCCCCCCCCCCCCCAAGCAAATATTTATTCATCTGATTAGGACTGGTGATAACTCTTAAATTAGCAAGAAATTTCTTGCTATGCTTTGCAATGGGGAAGTTTAGAAAATAATGATGGGATGCTCAAATCCCTTCATGCTGTTGTTAACATCTACAGTAAGTAATATCTCGGCAATACATGATTTCATTTCAGAGTGCCCATGATTGATAAAGACGGAACACATGAACTTGCCTTCCCAATTTGTTCCATTTCTACAACTCCTTTTAAGCAAATTAAACTTCAGACCCTCATTTTAGAGCTTTGCCATTCTGTAAAAAGGAACTGAAAACAAAACATGCTGCAATTGAAATGAAAAAAATAATACACACTTTCTTAAAAATTTCTACCACCTTTCAAAATTGTGGCAGGTGGGCCGAGTGATGTCAGGAAAGAGGATTCAACAATCTTAAAGATCAAGAATGATCCAGTGGCATATGATTAAGCTTTAAAAATATCTTCTTTGTTTGAAGTACTACTCTAATATCCTACATTGGCCCATGATTCACTCTAATTGTCTCTTCTGAACACAACTGTCTCCAGACTTGAAATTGGAGGTCACTGGCAGGTCACAGTGAGGAGACTTCAGTGGCAGCTTGCCCATTAAAAAGATTAGAACTCCTAATACCCCAAACTTTTTAACCTTCCTGAGCATAAATATTTACTCAGAAATGTTATAGCATGTTCCAATTGGAATTTCACCCTTGAACATGTACCAGCTGCTGCATTATGCAGGGAACAGTATGTTGTTTGGCTTTTGACCTTCTGGAATGTTTGAATTGCAGTGACTCAACTTGCAAGCCACAGTCATTTAGGAAGGACTGCATATATCCCTTTTTATTTTTCCTAAGACCACGCACACTCCCCCCCATCCTACTTGAAATACTGGCAAACACACATTTCCATTCATTTGTCACATAAAGGTGTGGAGGAGTGTGGAGTTGTGTGTAAAAATAATGGCTCTTCATGTAGAATAGATTTGTGGTTGAAGTCAACAGCTCTGCCAATTTTCTGAGCAGGTATTTATTTTATTTATTTATTTGGTTTGTCAAACATGTACAAGATAGCAGGTATAAGTATGAACATGGACATGAACAAGGGAAACGAATACAAATAAATGGGGAAAGTAGGACAGGAATAGTAGGCATGCTGGTGCACTAATGCACACCCCCTTTACGGACTTCTTAGGAATGGCATGAAGTCCACAGTAGATAGTTTAAGGTTGAAGCTCTAAGGGTTTGGAAAGTAACAACAGAGTCAGGTAGAAAATTCCAGGTGTTGACCATTCTGTTGCTGAAGTCGCATTTTCTGCAATCAAGTTTGGAGTGGTTTGCCCATGTATTATTGAGGTTGAAGCTGAAGAAGTTGTTGATAGGTAAGACGTTGTAACAGACAATTTTGCGTTCTATGCTTAGATCAGACCGCAGGCGGCATAGTTCCAGATTATCCAAGCCTAAAATCCAAGCCACTTATCGTAATTGAGACCAGCAACTCCGTCACTAACCAGTATGGTCATACAGTGAAATTTCACATGACTGTGCTGACTAACAATGACTTCTGGCTGTCATGTAATCACAACTTGCAACTTCCTTTGAGCTTCCCGATTGACTCCATTTGTGGGAAGCCGTTTGTGAAGGTAACTAATAGCTATCTCATGAGCAAGGCACACTGCAGTCATTATAAATACGCACCAGTTGCCAGGCCCCCAAATTGTGATTATGTGATCATGGGGATGCTGTAACAACAGCAACTTTGAGGACCAGTCATATGTCTCAATTTTTAGTGTTGCCATAGTTTTGAATGATCGCTGAATGAGTGGTTGGTAAGTCAGGACTACTTGCATTGTTGGGAGTTCATCTGTATTTACAATAATAGAATCATAGATTAGGAAGAGATGGACCATTTAAGATACCAGTTCACTCCTGTTAGGTGCAGTAATCCAATTATGTATAGCATCCCAAACAGGCAGCTATCTAGTCCCTGTCTGAACATTTGTATGAACTGTTTACTCATTAGGAGAAATTTCATTCTCTTATGTTAGAAGTATTTAATACTTAATATTTAATCAGAATCTCTCTCTCTCTCTCTCTCTCTCTCTTTCTCTCTCTCCCTCCCTCCCTCCCTCCCTCCCCCCCCTCTCTCTCTCCAATTTAAATCTATATTTCCTGCAATCTGGAATGAGCAAGAACAGGTCTTGATCTTCTATGGGACATTCTTTTCAGTTTTTCAAAAATGTTATATCTCCTCTCAGTCTTTTTTTTCAAGGGAAAACATATCTTACTCCTTCGTCTGTCTTCATAGGACTTAATTTCTAGTCTCCTAATTGTCTTTCTCTGAAATAGTTATTTTTTTTTCTGAAATCATCTTACAGTGTGGTCCTAGAATTGGATCCAATATACAAAGCAAAATAAAATGTAATATACACTTCCCATGATTTTAAAAAGATATGTTGATCCAGTCTAAAACTGTCTCATTTTTGCAGATGCATCACCTCTAATGCAGTAAATCAACTATTATTCCAAAATCATTTCCAACTTTGTGTCACTTGCAAATCAGATAAGTGTTCTCCCACTTTTTCATCCAAGTCACTAGTGAAAATACAGTAAAACCTTGATTTCTGGCAGTATTGGTTGAGTGGGTAGTTATATAAATAGACTAAACAAACAGTGGCCTGAAGTCTATCTATAAAATCTGAAAGAGGAAAATTAGGAGAAATATAAGATGAGAGAAAGAGAAGAAAAGAAACAAAATATGGAACTTATTTATGGAACGATGGAACTTATTGTTCCTGTGTTGTTTTTAAGTTATGTGTTTGTTTTTGTTGATGTGCTTATGTGTTTAAAATAAAAAATTATAAATACTAAAAAAATAGTTATTATTTTTCTTTTTTGAGGCAAGCTTCAAAGGGAAAAGGCCTTACACTGATTGGAGAACATAACTGATGGAGCTACACACTGGATAAGAATTGTCTATAGAATGGGGTAGGAAAGGAAGCAGACAAAGGCAATGGAGAAAGCAATGGAAGTGTCATTTGTGGGTCTGAGTAGTGATAGGCAAGTAGTGAGAATCAACTTTGGAAAGTGTCATAGAGAAGATGAACAATAATACACCTTAAAAAGATAGACTGCTTTCCAGAAGAGGAAGTGTGAGCAATGATAAAGAGATTAGATTATTTTTCTCTCTTTCTCCCTTCTTCCCTCTTCTAGTGGGCAAGTATGCTAGTATGCTAGTGTGCTAATGAACACACAAAAGGGAAAAAAATGGCAGCGCTTGTGGAGAAGTAGTTATCAGTGCAAACTTCATCAACAATAGATTTCCTAAAACAGACCTTAGGGTGATGTCCAAATGCATTTTTTTCTATAGTAGCCAAAAACCTTTACATGGGTTCCATTAAATTGAAGTTTCACTTTTTTGAAGAATAGTACTGATCTTTATGGCACAACACTTGTTATCTCTCTCCAACTTGATGAGGAACCATTGATAAGTACTCTCTGTGGGTTCCACCACAAAACCGCGCTCGAATAAACCGTGCTCGACTAAACCGCGTAGCTGACGTCATCAACAGGGCGACAACAGCAAGGAGACAGAAGCACGCTGTAAACGCTAAACCTAAAATTAACCCCTAAACCTAAACCTAACCCCCCTAAACCTAACCCTAACCCTAACCCTAACCCTAAACCTAACCCTTAACCTAACCCTAAACCTAACCCTAAACCTAACCCTTAACCTAACCCTAAACCTAATCCTAACCCTAAACCTAACCCTAACCCTTAACCTAACCCTAAACCTAACCTTAACCCTTAACCTAACCCTAAACCAGTGACGTGCGGTGACGGTTACCGTTGGTGAGGCAAGACCGCAGCAGCGGCGAGAAGCAACATCCCCGGCACTGTGTCCGACAGGCATCTCGCATTTATGGCAGACATAAACACGAGACGCCTGTCGGACACAGTGGCGGGGGTGTTGCTTCCCACCGCCGTCGCGCTCCACCACCTTGCCCCCGCCTCCTCCGATGAACAATCCTGCTGCCCCGGCCTGCAGCCAGCCCAGCACCGAGCCTGGACTCACCGCTCTTCTCCTCCTCCTCCTCCTCATCCCCGCTCGGTGCTGGGCTGGCTGCAGGCCGGGCATCAGGATTGTTTGTCAGAGGAGGCGGGGGCGGGGGCAAGGCGGTGGAGCGCGACGGCGAGAAGCATCTCAGATGGAGCCGGGACACCCGGAAGGCTGGCTTGCCTTCCGGGTGTCCTGACTCCATCTGAGATGCTTCTCGCCACCGTCGCGTTCCACCGCCTTGCCCCCCGCCTCCTCATGCGAACAATCCTGCTGCCACAGCCTGCAGCCAGCCCACCCACCCCTGCCCGACCTGCTCCCTGCCTGGACTCACCGCTCTCCTCCTCCCCGCTCGGTGCTGGGCTTTAAAGGGGTCTCCCCTCCCCAGCCAGCCAGTCCACCCAGCCAATTCCTCCCACCACCACCACTGTGTCCAACAGGCCAGGTGTCTCACGTTTATGGCAGACATAAATGCGAGACACCTGGCCTGTTGAAACACAGCGGCGAGAACGTCCCTGCCGCTTCCGTGCTCCGCCGCCTTGCCCCCCTGCCTCCTCCGACCCCACCGCTGTGAAGAAAGAGAAAAAAACACACACAAACCTCACAATAAAAAATTAAATTTTTTATTAAATTACAAATTACAAATTAAATTACAATAAATTTGAACCCCCCTCCCTCTGTCTGATCCACCTTTTCCAGCTGTGGAAACTCTCTCAACTCTCCTCTTGTCCGCCCAACGTAAGCATGCTCAACGTAAGCTCATAAGGCATGATTCGCTGCTCCCCGATCAGGAGGCGGGAGAATCAGTGCCTCTTTTGCATATGAAAGTGTTCGCTTGTTAACTCCGCCTTAACTTTTAAAAGGTGAACAATTCCTTAGGCAAAAGAGGCCCTGAATTCTCTGGCCTCCTCCCATAGTTAACACTGAGAGCAGACACCAAGCCACTGTGACTTTGAATCTGGTAGCAACTACCCTGGCTTTAATTATTTAAAAAAAAATATTTAAAATTCTTCCTTTCCCTCAGGAGACTGGTGAGGCCCCGCCTCCCCTGCCTCTAGTGACTGCACGTCCCTGCCCTAAAGCTAACCCTAAACCTAACCCTTACCTTAAGTTGAATCGGCTTGCTTTCAAAGCGCTATTTAAAGCGCCCTTTTTTCTCTGCGCTGGTTGTTGTTGCCCTGTTGATGATGTCAGTGACGCGGTTTAATCGGGCACGGCTTAGTCGGGCGCGGTTTTGATGGGTCACGCTCTCTGCGTATGATTTTTGAGCCAGCGATATGTTTATTTAATTGTTATGGACTTTAATAATCCATTTTCTCTTAACAAGCTTCCTAATCAGCATGTCACTAGTTAAAAAAACTCTGTCTAATGCTTAGCAAAAGTCAGTTAAGGAATTTATCTGAGTCAGGCAAGAGTTGTTCTCAAATCCAGATTGACTCATGGCAATTAGAAAATAGTAATATTTAATGGCGGTGAGTTGCACTTTAAAAAGAGGATTTCCTGTTATGATCTAAGGTGAATGCATTCATAGAATCCTCACCACTGTATCAATGCAGTTATTTCCCCCCCCCCTCTGTTTTCCAAAACAATTTTTCCCCTCAGGAAAAATAAGGTATGCTGCCTGCCTGTATCCTGGTGGTTTTGCTACAATCACTGTCAGGATTCCCAAATCACTTGCTGGACTGTGAAGTGTTTGCAATGTTACAAAATGCCTTTGTGTGCTACAGAGCTGTCTTGGTGTGATGTGAACATTAGAGCTGGGTGTGAATGGGTGAATGCTTTCTCAATTGCACCAACCTGTCCTTTTAGCAATGCTGATGGAATACCTATTTTAGTCCCAGGATAAATAGCTTAATCTTTCTTCCACTAGACTAGATCATCACCTCCAGCATCTGATCTGCCTTACTGGCTTCTTAGTATAAAGAGTCTTTGATCATCTACAAGCACACTACCATGTGTTGTAACTGAAGTTTTCTGTGGAGTGACAGAAAATGCTCACGTTCTCTTCTGCCCTTATCTAGTCATTTGACTTCATTGGAACTACGGACTGCATGATTACAGAGTGGAAACCAGGCTGTTATAGAGGTTAGAAATTAAAGGAAAAATCACTTTCAAGGTGGTATGCAGTAGTTCAGTGGCTAAGGCGCTGAGATTGTCAATCAGAAGGTTGGCACTTGGCAGTTCAAAACCGTAGCACCACGTAAACGGAGTGAGCTACCGTTAGTTGTCTCAGCTTCTGCCAACTTAGCAGTTTGAAAGCATGTAAAAAATGCAAGTAGAAAAATGGGGACCATTTTGGTGGTCTCCATGTGCCTTTGGTGTTGAGTCATGTTGGCTACATGACCACAGAGACATCTTCAGACAGTGCTGGCTCTTCAGGTTAGAAACGGAGATGAGCACCACCCACTAGAATCAGGAACGACTAGCATGCGTGTGCGGGGGAACCTTTACCTAATAACTTTCAGAGTAGTGAAGTGTCAGTCCTGGGGATCATTTAGAACAAAAGTAAACTAAGACTTGAACGAAAAGAGAGCAAAATCTTGGTTCTTTTTTAGGATGGTCAGACCCAGATTTCTTGATGTCCTGTGGAAATGCTAGGGACAAAGCACCATAATAATCAGGGACATTGGAAACTGGTACTGCTGTACAGGATTTAGAAACCCAAATACATGCAATTATACATACAATACATTCTGTCTTGCTTGGCTATAAATACAAATTTGGACCTCAGCATGTAAAGCAGAGAACCTCAAACAAACAAAGTTACATATTCATCACTCAAAATGAGTTCCTTCTCTATTTTGGCTCAATAATACATTAAATAATTTCATTCTGAGGATAGCATAGAAACAGTTTTGATTATGGTGATGGATAATGAATGGGGAGAGAATGGGAGCACTTTAAACCTAGCTTAATATAACTCTTAAAGCAGCTGCATTTTTTTCAGGATAAAGGTAAAGGTTCCCACCCACCCACCCCCGCACATATGTGCTAGTTGTTCCTGACTCTCGGGGGCGGTGCTCATCCCCATTTCAAAGCTGAAGAGCCAGCGCTGTCCGAAAACATCTCCGTGGTCATGTGGCTGGCATGACTAAATTCCCAAAGTGCACAGAATGCTGTTATCTTCCCACCAGAAGTGGTTCCTATTTTTCTACTTTCATTTTTGCATCCTTTCAAACTGCTAAGTTGGCAGAAGCTGGAATAAGTAACGGGAGCTCACTCTGTTACGCAGCACTAGGGATTCGAACCACCAAACTGCTGACCTTACTGATTGACAAGCTGAGCATCTTAGCCACTGAGCCACTCCATCCCTTTTTTCAGGACAAACAAAGCCTTTAAAAAGTAGGCTGCTTTAATGAGTAACAGAGGTGTTATATTTGCAGGAGGCTTGAAGTACTTCTCAACCAAGTTTGAAGTGTGCATTGCCATTCATACAGTAATGTCTTTTTCTTCAGCTCAAGGAATTTGGAACGGAAACTAGAATGTGCAATAGACAGATATACTAATGCAATAAAGATAGGAGTATCAGGCATATCTTCTGCTTAAACCAAGAAGGTGACTCCAGGAGGGACTTCAAAGATCAACTAAGGCACTAATCTTATGACCTTAGAAATAAACCACAATTAATCTCACAAAAAGTTATTTCTGATTAGAAATGTATAGCATTGTGCTGCGTATATGGTGATCAGTAAAAAAAAAACTATACTAGGAACAAAGGGAATTATGACTCAGCAGTTAATTTGTCCCTTGGTGGATTTAGGATGGCTCACCAAAGAACATTTTGCCACAACTATACAATCTGTTATGGAATTCACTATCGTAAAACTTTGGGATAACCAAACCATAAGCATAGATCACTTTAAAATGAAAGGCAGCCAAATTTCAAGTTTCTTTTTTCTCAAAGCCTAACTCCTTTGATGTTTTGTAAAGTTCAACTTACCCACAGCATTTTTCTTATACAGCTATGCTCTTATTTAGCTATTTTTTTCTGTTTCATTTCTTTTTTTAATAAACATTTTCAGAGCAAGGCAAAATTTCCAAAAGCAGTGAGGCTGATCACATCATTATGTTCCTCTACCCCCATGTATGTCCTTTTTTGCCTTTTCCTATTGGATGGTTCTCTTGGATACAAAAGATAGCTGGCACATTCATATTCTAGGAATGAATGGTAACCACCTTATGCATCAAAATAAAGATCACAGCATCTTAAGAACAACAGTGTAAGGAGTCACATTTTCAGAGAAGAAGACTATGGCATGGCAAAAATATGCAATCTCCAAGTCCAATGTGAAAATAGCAGTGTTATCTATATACTATTAAAACTCTCATTGTTATGACTTTTAATTGGACGAAATGCTGCATCATTAGGTAACAATTTTTGAACCAAGGTACCTCCAATGGGCTAATTTACAGAATGTGTCTAAAATCTGAGACCCATGACTCCAGGAATGAAATTTGGGGAAGCCGTGACTGCTTCAGTACTACCGGCTGCTGCTGCAGTTATGTGACCTTTCTTTTTAACATTCTGTGGCCATTTCCCAGCTGGTCTCGCAATTGTATCCTCCACCTAGCCATCACTAACCACTTACCTGCCTGCTGGAAAGGGGAGGGGAGAGAAAGAAAGAAGGCTTCCAATGCTTCCTGCCAGATTCCCTATGGAAACTTAATGTGGAAGCCAGAAGGAAGTTGGAAGCCACTCCTGCTACCACTGCTTTTTTTTGCCTGCCCTTGGTTATTTTGTTTCTCCATTCAGGCAAGGAAATAACTCTGAAATGATGATCCAACAAGGCATGGTAATAACATTGTCAAGTCTCCTTTAACTTGAGTACTTACTATTCCTGATGATCAGATACCCACATCTATGTAAGGTGTTTTGGGTTTTTGGCCCACACTGATATGGGAGGTACTATGCTATTGTCTTATTCAATGGGAGGGGTGTTTTTTTGTATGTCTAGCCTGTAGCTCTGCCATTCTTCCCATCACAGACCTAACCAGGCATGACCCTTCTTAGCATTTCAACTCAGAGAAGATCAGCTAGCTGGTAGCAGCTGTTAAGGATGTTAAAAATAACCACCATTCAATGAAACTGTAGATACCACCAATCAAGTTTTCAATGAATGACTTGAAGAATTATGCTTTATATCACCATGTAGCTTATGTCCAGTTATGCCAACTGTTCAGTTATATCTGGAAGACTCCAAATTGCATAACACCATCATAATGGTCTAATACATACATAAAAACAAAACACTGGAATTGTTCTAGGACTGTTTGCAGTTGTAGGGATGGTGATTCCAATGCCTGGCGCCTCTGTGCATTAAGGCATAAGATTTGGCCAGCCTCATTGCTTGGAATACAATAGCTGGCCTAGAAATTTGTGCATAGAACTACATTTGTGATTTTTATTTTTATTTTGAGAAAAAGCTGCCTTTCAGAAACCTTTTGGGGAAAAATACTCTCTGCATCATCATTTTTTCCAATCTCAGCAACTTTAAGATATATGGGCTTTAATTCCCAGAATTCTCCAACCAGCATTACAGGCTGAAGAATTCTGGGAATTGAAGTCCATATACCTTAAAGTTGCTGGGATTGAGAAATGATGGTTTACATCAGGTGACATGATGACGTGCCAAACGCATGTCATCATGACAGCGTCAGGTGACACAAGGGAGCATTTTTCCCCTTTGCTAAACCGGATGTGGGCATGGCCAGCACGTGAGACATGTGGCCCGTGGCCCAGGAGTTTAATAGCCCTGGTTTATATGAAGAGGCTTAGTATCAGAGGTGGTCTTCAGCAGGTTCTGATTAGTTCTGAAGAACCGGTAGAGGAAATTTTGAGTAATTCAGAGAACTGGTAAATACCACCTCTGACTGGCCCCACCCCCATCTATTCTCTGCCTCCCGAGTCCCAGCTGATCAGGAGGGAATGGAGATTTTGCAGTAACCTTCCCCTGGAGTGTGGCAGGAATGGAGATTTTATAGTATCCTTCTCCTGCCTCGCCCACCAAGCCACGCCACACCCACAGAACCAGTAGTAAAAAAAATTGAATCCCACCACTGGTTAGTATATACATATGAAAGCTCTGATTCAATACATCCTTTGTCAAAGCATCCAGTATTCAAATAATTTTTTTGACATGTATACAGAATGCAATTAATTGGGATGCTTATAAGAGGAATTGCCAATTATCAACATACTAGTATTGGATTTTTTTTTTTAAAAAAAACTGATCTCATTTCTATGCCTTCCAGAGAAACTGTACTAATATTTTATTCTGGAGCATCAAGGGGAGGGAGTGGGTTGCAATTCTAGTTGTCGCCTGTTAAGTTCAAACAGCAGCCTTGTGGCCACCTCCATTGAAAGAATCACAGTTCCATTTGGAGGGCTTCAATTAAGATCAAGACCCGGAAAACAGAGTAATTAGTGTCCAATAAACATGCATCACTTTTCTTCATGGGCCAATAATAATACTTTATTTTTCAGCACTAATTTAACTTGGGCTGTGGAAATGGTTTGCTTTGAAGTAAATTAGAAAGAGCTGTTTTCTGTACTGGGATTATTTGTAGTACAAATACTTTAGGACAGTACAATTAGATCCAGCTGCTGAAGCCATAGTAGATTCTGCTGTTAATCATTGATGGAGACAGATCTGACTCAACCTGAGGACATTGCTGCAAACAGACTCATATACAGATTTCCAGAAGCTCTAAATGCTATTATTCCAGGGGAAGAAAAACAGATAATAACTTTAACACCCAAAAGTTCCAGAGAATTGCCTATTTCTTCCACCTGCAGAGGTAGGACTGGTAAACTTTTCCTTCAACAACTTCCTTCATATCAGGGAAGATTTCATCTGCATATTTTTTGCATACAAAGATACTTCCAATCGCACAAGAGTCAATAATCAGCACTCATCAGAACCACAATTGGTTTGATTTTGATTTAATATGCTGGGCCCTTCTGGTTTGTAAGTTGTATTTTCTGGTTATGCTATGTGATTCAGCCAAACTTGATTTATTCAAAAATCATGATTCATCAGGATGAACAAACTAGTTAAACTTCCATTCACATTTTTGTTTCATAGAATTATCCTTAGAGTTCTATCTGGTAACTGTATTATTGTTATATGTAATTGTACAAATCAGTTTAATTGTATGAATCAAGATATTAATTGATTTGGGGGGGAGAATGAAAAGGTTTGCCTTTTAACTACATTAAAATAATTCTGAACTTCAACAAGAAAAACAGAATTCTGAACATCAACAAGACAAAAAAGAAGCATCTACTGATGCAATAATTAAACTATGCAATGTTGTAATGCTAACCTGGATTCCTCTCCCTTTTCTTCTTATATTGAATGGAGAACTTCAGCACATACAGCTTCTCCATCTGACTCCAAAACCAAAAATGACACACTGAGGTTCTTTTAAGCATTTTCTTTTATTGTTCTTCATCAATTGACAGAAATCTTGCCAAACTAAAGGAAGCTGCTTGTACCATTAAAGATAGATTCCAATGGAGGAGCTATGTCAGTGATGGCTAACCTTCTTGTCTTCACATGCTGAAAGCACACATACCTACATCCATAATGAATGTGTGCATGACACCCCCGTGTGCCCTGCCCCCTGCGCATGTGTGCGTGACTTCCTACATGCTTCCCTGCCCGCCCAGATATGCACGTGACACCACCACCCCGGTGACCTGTTTTTGGCCTGCAGCCTCCTGGGACCAAAAATGGGGTGCAACTATACCCCTCTGAGCCCCCCCATCCATGCTGTGTGCGCATCTCCTGCATGTTCCTGTGCATGTACAGCAGGGACCTGAAAATCAGCTGGCCGGCAGGAGACATGCATGCATGCGCGGTGGAGCTGAGCTGGGCCGACGGCTCGCATGCCTGCAGAGAGGGCTTCGCATGCCACAGGTTTGCTATCACAGACCTATCTTAACTATCTGAACTTTACTGTCTTTTGCTCATCTGCAATGAACTTACTCCCTCCTGGGAATCTGGACTACATCCCACCACCTACTCATAATTAAAGCTCCATAGATTGCTTTAATTTTGAAGGGGGAAAAAAAGGTTCTTTATGACCATTATTGAAAAACATCACAGAATTTGGTACAGTTACAATCCAATTTTAAACGAAGTGATGCTTTCTTAGGTGTTGATTAGAGCTTTCTAGATTCCATGTCATTTCCATCAGATTTACTCTGTCCCTGTTTATAATTACCTTTTATGACCCAGGTTTGGGAAACTACAAAGTTGTAAAATATTTAGAACACTATAAAAGAACTTTTCAAGTACAAAGAGAGGAAAACAGATGTGAATTCTAACTGCAAAGTCAGGAAGAGTATTAGAATTCTGCGTTTTCTCACATTATAAATCAAAGCTGCTTGAAAATATCAGCTAGCTTTTTTGTGGACTTGCTCAATTGTTGCAGGTAGACAGACTTTTAGCTTGCATTTCCATAAATGACTCATATGTAATGAATGTGCATGTATGCTTGTCCATTTGTCCTGATGTATATAAGAAAGAAGAAACCAGTAACTGATCTGCACCAATTCACCTAATTTCTTGACAATCAAGAACAACAACAAACTGGTTGAAGAGCTGCCTGCTAAAATTGTCTGTGGTGTGTTGTCCCAGTCATGGACAGATGTAGACTGTAATTTTACAATTACAGTTTAAATTGGAATCATCTTCACCCAAAGAACTAGATTCCAGCCATTATCCACTTTTGTTGAACGTCTGCATGAAGCTGCTGGGGAAGGTCATTTGTTGGCATAGGACAAAGTACCCTCCATATGCTGATATTGCTCAGTTGATTATCTCTTAGCTGACCAAGTGATGCTATTGCAATATTTTCCCAATGTCAGGAGGCTATAAGTCCGTGATGGCCAACCTATGGCGTGCTTGCCACAGGTGGCACCCGGAGCCATTTCTGAGGGCACACAAGGCGTTGCCTTGTCAGCTCTAGCGCACTGGCAAGCTGATTTTTGGCCTCGATTATCAGCCATTTTTCGGAAGGAAAAAAACAGCCCAACGGGCAATCCGGAAGTCCATTCCTGAATTTCTAGTTTGTGTGTTGGGCCATTTTTCACCCTCCCCAGGCTTTAGGAGGCTTTCCTAAAGCCTGTGGGGGGCAAAATACAGCTCAATGTGCCTCCCAGAAGTCCCGAGGCTTCAGTGAGACCTGTGCGCATGCGCGGGGGGTTGTGCACACATGCACTGGGGAAGGCATTGCATTATGGGTGTGCACGACCTCCCCACTCTTCCTGCTTTTGGCACACCTCGACAAAAAGGTTAGCTATAAGTGCGTAGATGGGGTTGAACTGAGTTAACCTAGGCAAGGCCACTGTCCATGAGTCTTGGATCCCGATCAGGGGCTTTCCCATCTTTGCTGTAAGTGGGGTTGCAAATTTGGAGACCCTCCTGGACTCATAACTCCTGCTTGAGAAAGTGACAGTTGGGGCTATAAAACCCTTTGCATAAAACTCTTTGTGTTGAGTACCAATTGCATCCATTTTTATTAAGCAGACCTTGCTTAATAATATTATTATTAAATTTATATACAGCCCAACTCCTAGTGTTTGCTTTATACTTGTTAAAACATTTACAAAACAAAGGAGAATGCTAAAAATGATATGAGACAAAGGGACAACGATAGCAGAAGGAAAAAGAAAGAAAAAAGAAGTGTCAGTTTTTTTCTCAGGGTGAAAGTCGGGGTGAAGAGCCAGACATTTAAGGCAAGAGTGAAATCCAGCAGGTTCTGACAGGTTCTGGAGAACCGGTAGCAGAAATTTTGGGTAGTTTAGAGAACCAGCAAATGCCACCTCTGGCTGGCCCCAGAGTGGGGTGGGAATGGAGATTTTGCAGTATCCTTCCCCTGCCACGCCCACCAAGCCCCACCCACTGAACCAGTAGTAAAAAAAATTGAATTTCACCACTGCTTTAGGGCCCTTTGAAATCCCAGGATGAGAGCTATTTGAATTGTGGGGACAACCTCATTCCAGAGGTGGGCTGCTAATATAAAGAATGTGTACCTCCAGGCTCCTGATCCATGGCATTGTTTAATTGATGGAAACTAGAGTAGGCCAACCCTACCAGATCAAACAAATCAGGCATCATATATATGGGAGATGGGTGGTCCCTTGAGTAGCCAAGTCCTATGCTATGCCTTAATTACTTTTTGGTTAGACCTCTGAAGTGGGATGGGTTGCTGCCGGTGTTACTGCTGGTTCGCTGCATGAGCGTGCCTGACACATGCTCTGCATGCATGCTCAGTTGCATGTAAATAGGTCTGTCCATGCGCAGAACATTAAAAAATGACAAAAAACTATGCCCTGGCAATCAGGGAACATATTTGAGGTCTCTTTCTTGAGGCAGTGCTATCTTATGGGACCTAAAAATGTGCCTCCTCTATTGCTGTGCCTGCTTGCAGATTTGGAACAACAAAATCAAACAAACAAAAAATTTATTTTTGAATGCCAGATCACAGGTCTGGATTCGGTGAATAAATAATGTCCTGCATGTGTTTCCTTCCCCAGAGATCCTCTGTTTCTTACAACTTTATAAAAAAGAAGTAATGTAGAAGACAGGAGAGAAGGAAAAATAAAGCCAGAGGAAGGGAAGTCGCCAACACTAAAAAATCACAATGAGTCACATTCTCTTGGAAAATAGTCTTTTTTTGTTCAAAATATGGAGAGATAATAGAATACTTGGCTCTGGAAACAAAAAGGAATTCAGAAACTTGACTTAGTAAACTAATTTATTCAACATGCATCTTCTTTTCACAAATTCCACTCAGTTCGCTTAATCATTACAAGAGATGAAGAAAACTCACAGAAATGGTATGTACATGCCAATTGCTGATCTCTCCAATGCAATCATTTCTAAAAAGTAAGCCACAAATAAGTTGGGGCTGAAGTGTAAAGTGCTGAAATATTGCTTTTAAGTTAATTGAGTAATGTTTTGTGAATGAAAGGGAATGTATGTGTCCCAGGATAATGTTGCAGGGTCCAATCTGGGTCGGTCACCGGGACCAGAGGTTTTATCTTCTAAGTTTTTGGACTCATACTGGAGCCCATACTCAGGGGACTTCTCTGTATGTTCTGGGTTGTTCTGTCTGTGGTATTTATGTTGTGGCTGGTTCTATGTGTGTTATTTATATGGTGGTCCCAATTTACATCTAAAAATCTATGCACAATAGCCACCTGTTCTGACCCCCCTCTTCATACACCAAAGCACGCCGAGACAAAGATACTTCAAGGATTTATTAACACACAGACTAGACCTTGGCAGCAATCCAGCCTGCCAAGATAGCCACGATAGCTTCCTTCTCAAGCTCTAGTAAATACATTGATTCCTGCAACGAGCATGTGTAAAGTCATTCTTTATATAGTGTTGAGAGGAGCCTAATTACCACCAGCTGAGTTCCATTATCTCCTTTAACTGCGTAATTGTTCTTTACGCCTATTAGCCCTCCGTTGCTGGGCATCCAGGACCAACTCCCGTGTCTCCTCTCCACTGCTCCAATGCATGATGTCAGGATCACACTCCCTTGTCTCCTCCTCACTGCTCCAAGGCATGACTTTGGGAGCACGCTCCCTTTGGCTCTCACCGCTGCTCCAGGTCTCAGGCTCCTCCTGGTGGCCAACCAGCCTCTCTGATCCCTGCTCGGAGTCGGAACCCTGTCCAGGGTCCTCCACGTCTTCCAGAGCTGACTCATAGGGCCCCTCGCTGTCGGAGTCTGGTGGCAGCTCCAACGGCTCCTGTTGGGCCACAACAGCCACCATATAAATATTACACACAGAACAGCCCAGAGCACACAAAGAAGTTCCCTGAGGATGGGCTCCAGGACGAGTCCGAAAGCTCAGAAGAGAAAACCTCTGTTCCCGGTGACCGACCGAGGTTGGATCCTGAGTCATGATTCTTTAGTTTTTGTTTCAGGTATGCTGGTAATTTGCTTTAAATCCAAACACAGTTTATTAACAAAGGTGTAAAGCAGGGTTGAAATGCTACTGGTTCAGGACAGTTCACTTGAACCGGTAGTTTTAAAATGCTACCAATTTGGGTGAACCTGTAGTTCCGAAAATCAGTTGGGCAACAATCAGCTGTGCCATGCAATTTACATTCACTAGCAAGCAGGAAATTCTGCTTTCTAGAGAATCTAAATCACATGGCATAGCTGTTCCCCCCGTCCCACTGTTCTACTTATCTTTGCAGGCTCAGAAAAGGCTTCTTAATCCTCCCTTTTCAGTGCTGCACGGTAGCACCAGCGGTGCGCAAGTGCGTGAAAAAAACCAGTAGCGAACCGGTAGCAGACTTCAGAGCCTTTCACCCCTGGTGTAAGGTTTATCTGAGCTAGAGTTGTCATATTTTCAGAAGTCACTGCTCTTTGAACTACCCTATAAAGACTTACAAACTCTGAGTCTAAGGCACAACTTCAACTTTTCTTCTCGTCTATTCCATTTCTATCTTACATTTCCCACAAAAAAAGTAAATAAGATGGAGATTGAAAAGCTCCACTCACACACAGGGCAAGGATTCTGACCACTGTCTCAAGAGGATTTAAGAAGAATGAAAGGCACCATATAATGCAGAATTGACAACTTGAAAGTCAAATGGCTTCATTCGCAATTTTGGATGTCTTACAAACTGTAATCTATGACAAGTGAAGGGATTTCTATTTACAAAAAAACATACTTCTCCTTAACTTCTGGTACCACTGAGAAATATTTCATTTTTAATGTTATAGATTTGGAGTCAGTGTGCACAATAGTGAGCTAGATGAATCAATAGTTTAATTCAGTATTACCTAGCTCTCCATCTACCAAAGTTCCTAAAAGAAAAACAAATGTATATCAAAACACACACATCCTCGCTTTTAATGCACTTTAATCTTAAACCCTTTCAGTCTTGTTGGGATACAGGTTACAATTCATAGACTCAGAGATGAATCCCACTGAAATCAGTTTAAATTATTCACAATCAAACACAAATGTAAATCAATTAATTTCTATTGGTTTCACTGGGGCTACTTATAATCGGCTTCCAACATGCTGGAGAAAGTCTTGATGTTAGGGGGTAGCTCTAAGCAGAGCTTTCCAGAGCTTCTCTGACAATTTTGTGAAATTTCACAAGGCAAACGAGAAAACCCCCTTCCTCAGTGGGATCAGGTGGAAGGTAGTATGTTTATGCTACTTCCCAGGGCCAGCAATTAAAAGGTTAGGCCACCACAGCTACCAATAAAGCACAGACGTTTTCAGAAGCTTTCAGAGGTAAGCAGTTGGGTGCTAAAATCCTTAGAAGTTACGAGAAAAAGTTATTGGCAAGGGAAGCAAACAGCATTAAACAGTTTAAAGACATTCTTGGTTCTCTGTGTTCCCTAATAAGGATTGATAACTAATGCCAGAAAGCCAGCTGTCTCTTCATCTCAAGAGAGGGCAAATATTGAAATAAAGCCCAAGTCACAACCTCAAAATTATAAGGAGGCTGGAGTTACCATCCAGAACATATCTGAAGATAAAGATGAAAAGAGAGGGGAGACTCTTTAATGTTAGACAAATAACATTTCCATAGTGTCGTATATTTTGTTTGGACCATGTGATGGATGGATGGATGGATGGATGGATATATATATATATATATATATATATATATATATATATATATATATATATATATATATATATATATATATATATATATATATATATATATATATAAACTCTATTTAGTCCTGCCTTCCCCCCTGCCATTATATTCTCTAGCAGTTCTGTTTTTCTTTTCTCTTCCTACTAAACTTTCACATTAAGTATGGGCAGCAATGGGATGTGAACAGTCTTGGATCCTTTTTTCTATCTAAATAGATTTTCACAATTTCTTTGCTTTTGGTGGACCATAAATCTAACCGATAAATCATAGGTTGAATCCCTTAATGAGCTGTAGTGAATACCTAGAGGCTGTACTTTCCCTTCAGGGCTCCCACCAGTGATCGGTATTCAGCCGGTTCTATCCGGTTCGGATGAACTGGTAGCAGAGGCTGCAGGAGGCTCCACCCTCCCTCCCCAATGTATTGCATGAGCACTGCACACACGCAGATGGTGGTGCGCATGCACGCACACTAGTGGTGGGTTGCAGGCGGTACGCCCTGTCAGCTTCTGCTTTGCTGTTGCTTCAGCTGCCATGAAACGGGGAGGGAGGGCATGGTATTTGGGGGGGGTTACTCGATGTGCTGGAGGAATGTTCTGGAGTTCTCTGGATGGTCAGACTACGCATGCGTGGGTGTTTCCCGCCTGGACTAACAGCACCGACATTCCATCTTCGTGATGCCTTTTGAAGTTATCTCACACCTGACACTTGAAGGACTTATGATTGGACTAGGCCTATGATGCCAGGGGGTGTGGAATGGGCTATTCTATATATCAACTGCTTTCGCGCCTAATTAATCAGACTTCGCTATGCAACCGCTCTTTAACCATTTTTAATTAGTAAAAGTACATTTGATTTTCCACGTATGGAGTCTCATGGTCTTTCTTTCCTAATTATTAAATGGAGAGGTGCTGACAAGTAGCGAAGTCTCAAAATCACCTTTCCAGGAGATCACCATCTACCGTGGAGGGTGCAAATGTCTTCGCCAGCCAGCGGAGAAAAGGAGGGAGAACTCCCCGCCGAACTCTTGCTTCATGAAGAATTGTCTCAGCTGCAGATATCAAGCCCGGCTGATCCACCTTCCCCCCCGGTGTTCCACCTCGGTAGGACAAAGAGAGGAGGGGGCAAGCTGGGATGCGGGGGTTACCCGAAGAAGACACCAGGAAAGACCGCTGGAGGCGGGAGCCGAAAGAAGACCCCAGGGGGGAGATCAACCTGATTACTTGGAACAAAGGTACTTTGGGCAAATATGTGGGGAAGATGAAGAGGTCAGGAGGGGCTGGGAGCGAGAAAACCCACGCGCTGATTCACCCCCCCTCGAGCTGATTCACCCCCTCCTGCTGGGCCTTTTGCCAGACTAGGGGGGCCACCTCCCAGAAGACGCAGAATGGCAAAAATTCCCCCCCCCTGCCTGTGAGATATGATGGAAACCCTGCGAAACTGGGGTCTTTTATCATGCAAGTTTATAATTACATGGAAATCTACGGCCCAGATTTTGAATCAGATACCATGAAAATAAGGATGATTTTACTATCATTAGACGGAGAAGCGTCTGACTGGAGTACTGGTTTACATCAATCGATTTCCCCCCTCCTGAGGAATTTCAATAGGTTTATGGAGGCTTTCAAAAGACGCTTTGATGACCCCCTTACTGAGAAACGAAGCAAATTAAAATTTATAACCCTCGAGCAAGACGACAGACCGGTGTCCCAGTATATTCAGGAGTTTCAACGCCTTTCCCAGTACATGAGGGGGTGGAGTGAAGAAGCCCTTTTGGACAAATTTGCTCTGGGCTTGGATGAAGATATCTATCAGCAATGTGTTAATCGAAATCTCCCCAAGTGTTTAACCGTTTGGTTTGAACACGCTGCTGACATCGAGTTGGATTTACTGAGGCTCCGTTGTGCAAGAGAGGAGAGACAGAAAAGGAAGGAGAAAGATGCAAAATCCACCCCCCCCCCAGCCGGAAAGCCCCGTTCGGAGGGAAGGGCGAGGGGAGAGGTGGCCCCTCGGGGAAATCCAGGCCAGTAACGTGTTTTCGTTGTGGAAAATTAGGCCATCGCGCACCCGACTGCCGGGCTAAATTACCCTCAACCACCCAACCCCCGTCCAAGCGGGAGGAGAGATCTGGCAAGTCCTCAGACAAGAGAAAGAAGGAAGCTGCCTTTGCTGTGGATTCCAGACCCCCTCGCTTCAGCCAGGCCTTGGAGGGAGAAGCGGACGCCCCCCCCAGCTCTTCTGATGACTCGGATGACGACACATCGCCTCGCTGGGTGAGTTCAAACAAAGGCCCCATGCTAATCCCCATAGAATTAAAAGTTCTGCCCGATGGGGAGCCGGAGTCCCTTCATGTCTTACTTGACTCAGGGTGTTCCCGGTCAATGATCAATCCTGCTATGGTGGAAAAGTTGGGCCTCAAATTACGTACTTTAAAAACCCCCATTGTCTTCTGCCAAATAGATGGGTCCATCGCGGGGGGGGGGCGCTCATTTCTTTACTGAGCCCTTGGAAATGAAAATGGGTTCCCACACAGAACTAATCGCATTCATTGTGGCTCCTGGGATGGACAGACCACTCATTTTGGGCCTCCCTTGGCTTCGGAAATGGAACCCTCGCATAAATTGGAGGGAAGGCTGGTTACGCATTCGCACGAAAGAGCCTCCGGAAGGGGAGGGCGTTCCTGAGAAACCTGTTAATTGCAATCCTGAGGTGGCCGCCAGAGGGCAGGAGAGGATTGAAGGAGAGGAAAAGATTCCTAAAGTGTATTGGGACCTAAGGGGAGTTTTCAGTGAAAAGTCTTCCGACAAACTTCCACCCCACAGACCTATTGATTGCTCCATTGACATTCTACCCGGGGTTAAGCTACCAAAACCCCAAATATATTCCATGTCACCCAGGGAGATGGAAGAAATGCGGAATTTCATAGATAAAAATTTGGAACGGGGATTCATTGAACCTGCTCGTCCCAAGGTTGCTGCCCCTGTACTTTTCCATGAAAAGAAAGATGGCTCTCTCAGATTATGTGTTAATTTTAAAAATTTGAACGGGATATCGGCCCAAAATGTATACCCACTTCCATTGATTTTTAGATTTTTTTAGATTTAGATTTTATTTATTATTTATAGGCCGCCCTTTTCCCTGAGGGGACTCAGGGCAGCTTACAATTCATAGGAAGGGGAGTGCAAGACAAAACATAAGACAATACGTGAGTAAAAATAGAAATAAAATAATAAAACACAACATTCATTCAACATTCGGGTGGGGCGGATTAAAATCTTTATCCCCAGGCCTGACGGGATAGCCAGATCTTAAGGGCTGTGCGGAAGGTCTGGACGGTGGTGAGGGTACGAATCTCCACGGGGAGATCGTTCCAAAGGGTCGGAGCTGCTACTGAGAAGGCTCTCCTCCGCGTAGTCGCCAGTCGGCACTGACTGGCGGATGGAACTCGGAGGAGGCCCAATCTGTGCGATCTAATAGGTCGAAGGGAGGTAATTGGCAGGAGGCGGTCTCTCAAGTACACAGATCCACTACCATGAAGGGCTTTATGGATGGTAAGAAGCACCTTGAAGCGCACCCGGAGATCAACAGGTAGCCAGCGCAGCTCGCGGAGGATGGGTGTTATGTGGGCGAACCGCGGTGCGCCCACAATCACTCGCGCGGCCGCATTCTGGACTAGCTGAAGTCGCCGGATGCTCTTCAAGGGCAGCCCCATGTAGAGCACATTACAATATTCCAGCCTAGAGGTCACAAGGGCTCGAGTGACTGTTGTGAGAGCCTCCTGGTTCAGGTAGGGTCGCAACTGGCGCACCAGGCGAACCTGGGCAAATGCCCCCCTGGTCACAGCCGACAGGATGTGGACATGTTGGCCCAGTTGGGGAAGGGCCGCATTTTCACTAAATTGGACCTCAGGGAAGCTTATTATAGGGTCTGCATAAAGGAGGGAGATGAATGGAAGACTGCTTTCAACTGTCTTCTTAGTTGCTTCCAGTTCCGGGTCATGCCTTTTGGCCTGCAGGGGGCCCCTGCAGTTTTCATGCAATTAATCAATGAGATCTTGCATGACCACCTCTACAAAGGAGTTATCGTATATTTGGACGATATCCTTATCTATACTCGCTCCTATGATGAACATGTCGCACTTGTGCGCACTGTTTTTAAAAAAACTCAGAGCTGCTGATCTTTATGCCAAATTATCCAAGTGTGAGTTTCACCAAACTAAGATTGACTACCTTGGATATCGCATCTCTCCAGCCGGCATTGAAATGGACCCTGAAAAGGTGAGGGCGGTCACTGAGTGGGACACGCCTAGAACTCGTAGACAATTGCAAAAATTTTTGGGTTTTGCTAATTTCTACTGTCAATTAATTCCTTCTTTTGCCAAAATTGCGCTTCCTATAACTAATTTGCTGAAATCCAGAGGTGGTCCTAAACCTAAGCCTAGCAAGCCTCTTGACTGGACCATGGACTGCCAAGCGGCTTTCGAGAAACTGAAACGCCTTTTTGCTACGGAGCCAGTGCTGAAGCATCCCGACATGGACAAGCCTTTCGTCGTCCAAGCTGATGCCAGTGACGTCGCTGTTGGGGCCGTCTTGTTGCAATCCAATGACCAAGGTAACCTGCAACCGTGCGCGTACACCTCCCGCAAGCTCACAGACACTGAGAGACGTTGGGCAGTTTGGGAGAAGGAGGCGTTTGCGGTGTGGTGGGCCCTGACCACGTGGCGCCATTTTCTGGAAGGTGCTAAGCACCTTTTGAGGTGTGGACTGACCACAAGAATCTGGAGGCTTTGAGAACGCCGCGCCGTCTCTCCCCCAAACAAATGCAGTGGGCCCAACATTTCAACCAGTTCAATTTCACACTCAAGTACATCCCTGGTGGGAAGAATTTCATGGCGGACGCCTTGTCCAGACTCCCTCAATACAACTGCTCTAAACTGAGCATCGTGCAACCGGTGGTTCCCACTTCCAGCCTGGCGGCTCCGGTGGTTACTCGCCAGCAGGCACGAGCAAAAGTGGACGTGCCTCAAGATTTTCTTTCTGACCTCAAACTCGCCCTTCCCCAGGATGACTGGTTCCAGAAGCATCAAGATGAGTGCACAATGAGGGACAAATTGCCATGGATCGGCGCCAAATTGTATGTCCCCACCTCCCTTCGTCCCGTTGTCTTCCAACGTGCTCACGACTCCAAATTGGCGGGTCATTTTGGTTTTGTAAAAACTTTGCATTTAGTGAAGAGACAATTTTGGTGGCCATCTTTGAAAAAGGACATTGAACTTTATGTTGCCAGTTGCCCCGTTTGTGCGGCCGCGAAACGGCCTCCTGGGAAACCGCAGGGATTGCTCCAGTCTGTCGCCCGACCTGTTGCCCCTTGGAAGGAGATCTCTATGGACTTTATTGTTGAGCTCCCCGAGAGCCAGGGGCACACCGTCATTTGGGTCATTACGGATTTGTTTTCGAAACAAGTTCATTTCGTCCCCTGCCACAAAATTCCTTCTGCTAAGGCACTGGCTAAACTCTTCATTTCCCACATTTACCGTTTGCATGGGGTGCCTGATCGCATCATCTCCGATAGGGGTGTCCAGTTCACCTCAGTGTTCTGGAAGGAATTTCTCAAACGTATTGGCTCCGCCCAGGGCCTTAGCTCCGCCTACCATCCTCAGACTAATGGCGCTTGTGAGAGGACTAATTCTGTTCTTGAACAATATTTACGTTGTTTCATCAATTATCAACAAGATGATTGGGTGGACTTATTGCCACATGCTGAGGTGGCCTACAACAATTCTGTCCATTCCAGCACTGGTTTCACGCCTTTCCGGGTGGTGTATGGTCAAGATTTTGTTCCTATTCCTGAATTGCCTCGTGACCAGCCGCAAGTTCCGTCCGTCGCTGACTGGAGCGAACGTCTCAGCCGTATTTGGCCTTTGACCCTGGCAACTCTGGATGCTGCACATCGTGCCCATAAAAAACAGGCGGATAAAAGGCGTACACAGCCATATGAATACCGGGAGGGTGACTTGGTTTATTTGTCCACAAAGTTCCTTCACACCACGCAGAAGTCTGTTCCCCATCGTGAAGGTCATCAATCCTGTCTCTGTTCGCTTGCAGTTGCCCAAGCACCTTCACCGGGTTCACCCGGTATTCCACATTAACCTCATTAAACCTGTTCGTGTTTCACATTTACGTCCACCTGATGTCCCTCCGCCTGCTCCTTTGCTGATCGATGGTGAACGGCATTTTGAAGTTCGTCAAATACTTGATTCCCGCAAGCGGCGTAATCACATCCAATACTGGGTGGCTTGGAAGCATTTTCCTCCCTCTCATGCGGAATGGGTTGACAAGTCCCATGTTCGTGCCCCCCGGCTGCTTCGGAAGTTTTATGATGCATATCCTGACAAGCCTTAATTTTTCTCTTTTCCCCTCCCTGTTTCTTTTTGTGTTTTGTTGTTCGTCTGTTTGTTTGTGTGTTGTTGTTTTTTTTAGGCCTGAACGCCTTTTTCCGGGGGACGGACGGATGTCAGCTTCTGCTTTGCTGTTGCTTCAGCTGCCATGAAACGGGGAGGGAGGGCATGGTATTTGGGGGGGGGGTTACTCGATGTGCTGGAGGAATGTTCTGGAGTTCTCTGGATGGTCAGACTACGCATGCGTGGGTGTTTCCCGCCTGGACTAACGGCACCGACATTCCATCTTTGTGATGCCTTTTGAAGTTATCTCACACCTGACACTTGAAGGACTTATGATTGAACTAGGCCTATGATGCCAGGGGGTGTGGAATGGGCTATTCTATATATCAACTGCTTTCGCGCCTAATTAATCAGACTTCGCTATGCAACCGCTCTTTAACCATTTTTAATTAGTAAAAGTACATTTGATTTTCCACGTATGGAGTCTCATGGTCTTTCTTTCCTAATTATTAAATGGAGAGGTGCTGACACGCCCCAGTACAGGTGTACTGGAGCCTGACCGGAGCACCAGGTACCGTTCCAGTACGGTGCTCCGGAGAGTCCCCACGCCTCTGAGCTTCTTACCTGTCCTTTAAAGCCTATGGTGCTTCCGTACACACACATGATGCATACAGCACCTGCGAAACGCTCCACTGAGCAGCTGGAGCATCGCAGAGGCTTGCGGAGGTATCGCTGGCAGGTATGACGGATGAGGGTGCTGTGAACATGTGCGTGTATGCTGTGCGCGTCTATATGGACGACGTGGGGCCTGCTCCAACTGTACCAGTTAGAACGGGATCCGGAACCCACCACTGGCACACATTCACATTTGCAAACCAGTAGGGAAGATAAGTGAATCCCACTACTGGTTCCCACTGTTCTAGGATGGGCATATTTCAGATGAAAAACAAAATATGCCTTTCTTCCAATTCAGTTCCTTAGGATTACGGCAACTCATCTGCTTGTAAGCACACATTTTTACAGGTTGGTAACTGAAGTAATTCTGTCAGAAAGCATACTGATAAGGTTCAAGTTGCATATTTTGGAAAAAGGTATGCCTTGGGAGATGATGCCTGTTGTATGTTAGATAACCATCACATATTTGTGTGAAATCATCCAGCTGCTCCTACTTTTTTCCCCTTGCTGTTTTGGGTGACTTCATTCCATTCCTAAGAGTATGGTCTCAATCCCATGCAAAAGAGAGTTAAGGGCTTACATCTGACTTTCTGGGATGCCCCCTAACTTATTGGTGTCATTACGTGATATTAACGATCAGCCAGGTATCCAGAAGTGAATTATGTGTCCCATTTCAATGCAACTCCCGAATAATTTATGATGAGAAGCAATGAGCGAAGAAGAATGGTACATAAATAAAATACCAACATTAACAATATTGGGGGAAAGGACTTGACCTGCTTCATGGGGGTCTTTGTTTTGGCCTGGGGTTAAATGACTGCTGTGTCAAGTTGGAGCTGACTTAATATTTGGCAGCAGTTGAAAGCCTGGATAGAGGGAAACGAAAGCTGCACAAGCTTTGCATGTCAACATTGGGGTGTGTTGGAGCCACAAAACAGACAAGTCCAAAGTAAGCTATCAAAGAGCACTCATGAGTGTTTGCTACAGCTTAGTCTGCTCTGTGATCTTGGGACCTTTCCAAAGTTGGTGGTTTGCTGGCTTGTGTCTGTCTCTGTGTGGCTGTCATTAAGCTCTCATTCTTGTCTGTAGAGACATCAAAGGCCATTTGACAAGCCTGGCTGTTCTTGACATGAATCATTTTTCTCTACATTCAACTAATCAGAAAACCTGGGAAAGAACTTTTACCGTTATTTCAGTGGCAAAGAGACTGATTTACATGCTCACATTTCACTTCAGCCACATCAAATTCTATACCTTTCTGCCCAATATACAGTGTACATGAAGGCAGTATGCACCACTTCTCCACATGCATGGTGGCCTCCCCCACACATCCTAGCATGGACAGAACATCTGAATCCTACCTATAAACATTTTGTTTCTTGTGCAAAACTAGAATAAGGAAAAGAGGTACCCAAAGGGATGACATATTATCTCACCTTCATTTTTCAGTGTACTGAAGCAAGTTTATTCTTTACAAAGGATTTTTCACTACTGGAATGCTCAGCTCAGTAATTGTACACTAGGAAGTATTTACGGTGAGGAAATTGCACAGACAAAAAAAATATTTTTATACATTAGATTTAGAGGCCACCCATCCCACTTGCAGAGTGACTCTGAATATCAGACAAGCTTGTGTCTAGAAGAATGTCAGAATATTCATGAACTGGAATAGGACATAGCAACAGGTCAGTCATTGGGGACTGACTGGAGTATGACATGGAAACAAGGTCAGGCAATGTATAAGCATGGCAAATGGATCAGCCAATGGGAACTATTTGGTGACTGAGAGCCATGTCAGATGGCTCAGAGCCTGGGCGTGGCTTACCTATGTAGCTCTGAGTCTGTGCAAGTGAACTAATCTAGTCTGCTATCTGAATTGAAACTGGAAACCAATCTTTCCTCTGCCTGTGTTTTGCCGGTAACTACTACCACGTTGGAGAATCCACTATTGGTATTGTACATTTGCTGATGTGTTATTATGTTTATAAAGAGATTAATGAATCCTGCTGAATCAGTTATCTGCGTGTGCTCTCTGGATGTGATTGCTGCAACAAACTCTGACAAAGTACATATATATTATATGTACATACATATATTATGTATTAAGCAAAAAAAAAAGGATATGAAAATTTAAAATGTGAATGTGATTGTTAGAAATGTAAATTACAGATCTGTTCAAGAAACTGAAAGAAATAAACTGATGATACCTAATTCAAGGGTCCCAAGGCTGCATGAGTGGTGGGCGAGCATGGATGTAGCTCCACTTGCATGAGTGGTGGGCACTTGCACTCATGCACAAGTTCCATTTCTGTGATTGGTGTGTGTGTTTGTCTGCCACACAAGCAAATGGAGCTGAATACAGACCTGCTACTGCTCACACAGAACTATCCCCTCTCCTGCCACCTCACCCCAACCCGGTCAGGCCGCCAAAATGGAAGGGTTGGATACTGCTGACATAATTCACTCCTGTCTTCTTGTCAATATTCCACCCTTGTAGCAAGATATTTTGCACCGAATTAGGTCTGTGAAATGCTTTGAAGTGAATGGGAGCACCAAGTTAGCAACGCTCCGCAGCACTTTAAAATAACCTCACTGATTCCCTGGATCACATGGAAGCTGCACAGAACAGTTATGCAGTCCTGGATGAAGATGTGGTTGCTTTGAGCTAAGTCTGTGTCTCATTCACTTCAAAGCAGCGTTTTTGGATGTGAACCTAAAGCATTGCAGAGCTGTTTTGAATACGGCATTATGGGAAAGTCTGTAAGTTGCTAGTTAAGGTTATTACAATCAGAAATCTTTGGATACAGGTTAGAAGAATGCTCAACATCAATATATGTCAAGGTCTTGATTTTCTTTTCTTTACTTCTGCAGTTGCATCTGCAGAAATGACAGCTTGGCTATTCTTGGTGCCTTATTTGAAATATTACTAAAAAAAGTTGGACTACATGAAATTAGTCATGTCCATGTGCACACAATGTATATGTCAGCGTTCCAAGTGTCATCTAGAATTAAATCAGAGTCCAAGGCAAAACGATCCTTAAAGTTCCAATTTAATAAATCAGACATCTTAGCACATCTGTGTAATCCCAATTCCAAAGAGCTTCCTGAGATTCCACCCAGTTAAAAGTTCATGATCTTGTCCCCACACCCACAAATCCATCACATGGTCCAAGCGTCTTCTTCCACGTTGGTATCTCCACCCAGCTGCTTCCGGTCAGGTGCAAAGGTACGGAGACAAAAGATGACCTTGGTCTTCTAGAAAAGAATGACAACAACACATTCCACAATCCTACTCCTTTCTATTCCCCCCTCCCATCAACTATACTAATGAAACAGCATAATGAAATAAGAGAAAGTGCTACAGGTCAAAATTCTAAAAGGGATATAATTGCAGGCATGACAGTATGTTTTATTATAAATGGACTGAACTCATGTGTCACTGATCCACTTTCATAGTTACCTTTTGGTTTTGGTACAGGTATCTGAATTGCTTGTGCCATGGTCTCTTGAGTCAGACCCTATCTTATTCTATATAACTTATCAATCCAATGTCTGGAATGATAGCCATGAAAAGGAAAGGAAAGGGAAAGAAGAGGAGAGGAGAGAGAAAAGGAAAAAGAAAGAGTCAGAGACTCTTGGAGAATTTATTTTTGCTAGTTTAAACTAGCAAACGGACTGAACTAAACGCAGATAAGTAGACACACAACATACACACTGTGCCAGATTTAATATTGTTGCAAACTGATGAATGTGCTGTAATATTCTAGTCATGCCCTCTTGTGTTACAAAAGGATAATACAAGCACATTTAGGCAAATTAATTTGGAAATTAAAAAAGGCACACTTTTTGTAAGCCAATAAGCCATCTCAGGTACAGAGTCAATGTTTGAAAGCTGTAATTGTTTTCTGAATCAAAGGGTATAGGAGGAAGTGCTTCACCACTATCTCCTTTTTTGTGCAAATCACTCAAAGAATATTCTTTCTTGAAACCAGATTCCTAAATAGATAGAAACTACAGGTTTAGTAATCAAAGCTATAACGACTCACTCTAACGACATATAACGACATAATATATGTCAACAAAAACATTCCAACTAGTCCCTGAACAGTACTGCAATGAATTATACTCACTACAGAAGTGTGAGGATATTCAATTCAAAGATTTGGATGCTAAAATATGCTACTATATACAGTAGGACACACAAACATACAAACATTATTTAACATTTCTCTCTCTCTCTCTCTCTCTCTCTCTCTCTCTCTCCCTCCCTCCCTCCCTCCCTCCCACCCTCCGTGTGTGTGTGTGTGTGTGTGTTAGAATGCTAGAGTATAATCTCTTTCAACTCAGCTTTTGATTCCTGTCAACTGCTTGGACTAGGCCCTATAGTTTTCTTGGCAAAGGATTTAGGAAGTTTGCCATTGTCTCCTTCTCAGGAGTGAGAGCAAGTGATTGGCTCAAGGTCATCAAGCTGGCTTTATGCTTAAGGTGGAATTGGAAATCACAGTCTCTCAGTTTCTAGCTTGACAGTTTAACCACTACACCAAACTGGCTTATTATAATATGCTACTTGCTAAAATTATTTATGACAATGCAAATTATTTGGGCAGTAAGAACAAATACAGTTTCGTTGATATATGGATGTGTCAGGCTCGTGCACATTCATATTCAATTAAGCATACACCTAGGTGACCTGATCTTAATAAGCTAAATAGCGTGGGGTCTGGTTAATACTTAAATGTGAGACCACCAAGCCTATAGGCTTAGATTGTATGTAAAGAACCAAAGACATAATACATCTCCCAGTTTATGTTGTTCACTATTATGGCCCTGCTGGACATTTTAACAGAAGAGGAAGGTAGGGAGAAAATGGAGCCAGGGGCATCTAAGAAAAATAGAGTGGGTTAATCCAGTAATGTTGGAGCCAATGATTTCACTTTGACTGAGGCAGATCCAGCAAGCCCACAGGAGTCCGTGCCTGCACCTCCCGAAAGTGTCTCAGATTCTGAAGTTCAGCTACGCACCCTAAGAGTGGCATATTTCGAAGATCCAACAGCAGTGGCCTCTGGGTCAGACTGCTTGTCTAAAAACAAGCCATCACAATAGACTCCCATGAGAGTCAGCTGGACTTATTAATGAGGCTCACCATGCTTGGCCTATTGGCCTTAGTTCTGGAAAGAAAGTGTTGAGATCACATTTCAAGTTTCAGCTCTGTCATGTTTACCTTGCTGAGCTTTGCTTAGAGGTGGCGCAGTAGTTAGGGTGCAGTACTGCAGGCCACTTCAGCTGACTGTTATCTGCAGTTCAGCGGTTCAGATCTCACCAGCTCAAGGTTGACTCAGCCTTCCATCCTTCCGAGGTGGGTGAAATGAGGACCCAGACTGTGGGGGCAATATGCTGACTCTGTAAACCGCTTAGAGAGGGCTGAAAGCCCTATGAAGCGGTATATAAGTCTAACTGCTATTGCTATTGCTATTCTGGCTTCCATTTTAGCTTGTGTCCTATATCTCCTCTTGGAGTTGTTGCTCAAGTCCTGGAATTCCTGGTCTTGGCTCAGGCCAAGTCTGTTGACTAGATTGATGGTGGCCACCTTAAGATACTGGTGAAAGGACATTTTCCTTCCCAAAGATTGTTCTGCCTCAACTCTTGTATTGTTGGACATCCAAATTGCTATCTTGTTGTCTGGCAGCCAGCAAGACCTACCCATGAAGTAGGAGAAGGGGTATCAGACATAGAGTTGATTGATTGATGCTATATAGTTCTTGTTCTTGTTAAAATATAACTTGTAACAATACATAACTTTTTGAATTTTTTTCCTACATCTTACAAAATTGATCATACATTTCATATTGTGTGTATCACTATGTGTTCTTTGCACACATTTTATTGCTGCTATCCATGTATTTCATGCCATAGGCTAAATAAATAAAACACTTGTTCTTACTTATGCCATGAGTCTAAACTAGTGTTTCTCCATCTCAGCGATTTTAAGATGTGTGGACTTATGTTGGGTGAGGAATGTTGAAGTCCACACAACTTGAAGTTGAGCTTGAGAAAAGTTGCTGATTGAGAAACACTGCTCTAGCTGAAAGGGTGAAAGCTTCAAGTTCTCTTCATTTGGAAGAGAACTTCAAGCTATACTCAGAACATGGAAAAGCTAAAGAGCCCAAGTTAATGGCTTCATAGATATTTCTAGCAAGATCAATCAATTGTATGGATCCATGTCAGACAGTCATACAATACTGTACCATTAATCCACCTTTTGTAACTCGTAATAAAATTATAGCTACAGAAACAGAAATTTACCAGTGTAGTTAGAAGAGGTGTGGGAAATTATGCCAACTTTATGACCTGGGGACTACAACTTCCAGAATTCTGGGAGTTGGAAGTCCACAGGTTGTAAAGTTGCCATAGTTGTCCATCACTGAGTTAGGCAATAATTGAGTTCTTTGGGGAAAATAGAAAAATGCAGTAAAAGACTACTATAAGGGAACAAAGTAATTTCACTCTGTGATATTAGGGAAAACAAAGCTGAAGGGAAAAATACCTTGCAGGATAATTGAAAGGAAGGCTGGTTATTATTAAAGAAAGATTTGAAACGTGGACTATACTTGCTTGGGGATTAAAAGATAATTCTTTGCACAGCCAATCTATAAAGAAAGATCATGCATCTGTATAATCTGTTGGTTGCTCAAAAGTTTCAGGAAATGAAGATGCCAAAGAATAGCATGGAGAAGAAAAGCTCTGAGGAGGGGAATCTGGGCAGCTATTATCAAAAGTTTGTGGTGTGTTTTCGGATAAATGAATTAGTTCTAACAGCTATTACCACCCACTTCATCAGAAAAAAGGTTTTGTGTGTTTTAGAGCAGGGGTGCCCAACCCCTGGTCGGTGGAGCACTACTGGTCCACGGCATTCCAGAACCAGGCAAACAAGTGAAGCCCCATCCGCGGGATGCAGGCAGCACACGAAACCACCACGTCGAAAAGAGAACTTAACTAGTGGATCAGAACTGCAGATGTGCTTAGAAGATCCCAGATTTGTGTATTTTGTAGGTTGAACAAAAACATATCTTTGCATTTGCAGAAATTCATATCTGAATACTTTTATTTGAATTATCCCTGAAATATATTGCTCAGCAAACTAATACATTCAGCAGATACTCACAGATGTCTGCTTTGTTTCATTTTATAATTCTGACATCTCCCTATTTTCATTATTTTTAAGCATGTACCTTGTTTCTTCTCGTTTCCCAGACAGTATCTGCTTTCTCCCACAAAACTGTGTGTCCAGATCTTATATCACCTTTTTTTCTCTAGCATTGCATTTCAAATTTGGAGCCATTCTATTTCTGATAAGGTGAGCAAAGCACAGGTATGTTTGACCACAAGTCAGCATTAGGCAGATGTTTGCCTTGTGGAAAGAATGTGGACTTCCCCCAGACTGGTTGGATTTGGGGTTTCTATGATTAAATGCTAGGTTTCATAGGGACATTAGCTGATCCAGCAATAACAGTTACATCGCAAGAATGATGATCAAAGAGATTAGCAGGCAAATATTCCGTTGGGGTGAAGTGACCTTGTTTTTTCATTGTTGTTTCGCAGTAGCACACATTTGTGTAGTTTTGGCTACCTTTTATTGTGTAACTAGATGATTGGTGTGGGTTTTTTAAAATAGAAAATATTTCCTTTCATAAAAAGGAAAACATTGGACATAAAAGATGGAGATGTCATAAATATTATTCAGTTTAGACAGCTGGATTTTCTATCTTCTATAGACTATAAGGCATTTTAAAACATAAATCCCATATATCAGTTAAGCTGTACATGAAGTAGAATCTCAGGATTGAAATTAGAAATACAGGTTGTAACTCTTGGATCAAAAGAAAGTTGCGTGATGAGAGTTTTCATTTAAGACTTTGCATCAGTTGAACCCAATTCTCATTTCCTTTCCAAAGCTTTAAAGATTCTGGGGGCACAGTCTAGCCAGAAATAAAACAATGTTATGAGTTTGATAAAAAAAGAATTAAATATTAAACAATGGCACCTGGAAATACTATTAAACTTACTACTGAATCTCATGGTTCTCCACAAGAACTCATCCTCATATTACCTGTGGTTTGGATATTCTTCCTTTGTCCTGTTCATCTCCTCATATCACTTGTGGGAAATCAAGACAAAATCTGGACAGTTTGCACATTTTCCATTCTCACTTATTGCAAAAAACAATAGCACTACTTATACTACAGATATATAACAGCCTTTTTGTAACGTGGCAGTATGTAAAGAAAGAGATTGGGGGTTGGATTTTTTTCATGCACAAATGTGAAAGTTGGCATCATTTATAATCACACAGATACAATAAAAGAATTGTTGCAAAAAATAATTTGAGCAATTGGTGCAGCTAAGATACTGCTTTAACTGGGCACCACAGAATCTTTCTCTGTGCAAGAGAATTTGTAGCAGAAAAGGCTGAGAGTTTGATGCTGTTCATCTGTGTACTAAATTCTTGTTGTCGTGCCTTTTAACTGGGCAAAATGGTGCATCAAAGAGCAACAATTTTTGAAACAAGGTGCTTCAAATGGGCTAATGTACAGAATGTGTCCATAATCTGAAACCCGTGATTCCTGAGGGGATGAAATTTGGACAAGTTATGGCTGCTTCAGTGTTACTAACTGCTGCTGGTGCTGCTGTCATGTGACCATTTTCAAAATTGTGACAGTTTCTGGCAACCACTCACTCCCCCACCCAGCAGCAGCTACTTACCTGGCCACTGGAAAGGAAGGAAAGGGAAATGGGGGAGACTCACAAGGAAATTCAAGGGGAAAACCGGCAGAAAGTCAGAGGTTGCTCCTACTGCCAATGCTTTTTTACCCATTCTGTTTTTCTGTTTAGTTAAGAAAAGGTCTCTAAAACAATGGCCAAACAGGGAACAGGTTGCCTAGTATTCTTTTAAATGTGGAATCATGAAAATAAAACAATGTTAACAGCAGCCTTTGAATGAATGAATGAATGAATGAATGAATGAATGATTTCTTCCTCTGATTGAATGCAGGTAGTCCTTGCCTTATGATCACAATTGAGCCCAAAATTTCTGTTGCTACACAAGGCAGTTAGTTTTGCCCCATTTTACAATCTTTCTTGTCACAGTTGTTAAGTGAATTATTTCAGTTTTTAAGTTAGTAACATGTGTCAGCGCTCAGGCTGCCATCCAGGGGGAACCTGTCCATCACCATGCCTGCTCGGCCATGCTTATATGCCACTAACGCTGCCACATTGATGTAACTCTTTTGCTCGGATGTAGCTAACCAGGAAAGAGGCTATGATGACACTGAGTGGGGGCGTGGCTGAGGGTGTGGGTCATGGTGATTGGTGATGGTAGGTGGGTGTCATCTGGGTGGAGGTGTGGGTGGAGCTGGGTGGGTAACGGTATATATATATATATATCACCCTGGCTGGCTGATAAGGAGTCGAGCCTTGTAGCTCAATGGTTAACACATCTGCCTGAGAGGCAATAGAGCACAGGTTCGATTCCCAACATAGGGTATGGCTAGCTGATGAGAGCTAAATAGCTTGAAATAGATCTATACTAGTCTCCCTTTATTTATTTATCAGCATAAATATAACAAATGTAGCAAAAAGGCAACAGTAAAAAATATTGGGTTTCTGTCTGGATGGTCTCTTGTGACGAGCCGAAGACAGAGAGTGGAAGTGTGACCTTCCTCCCGTATTTGGGCATACCAGGGGTTGTGACTTTAAATATATACCTCTCACCCTGGCTGGCTGATAAGGAGTCGAGCCTTGTAGCTCAATGGTTAACACATCTGCCTGAGAGGCAATAGAGCACAGGTTCGATTCCCAACATAGGGTATGGCTAGCTGATGAGAGCTAAATAGCTTGAAATAGATCTATACTAGTCTCCCTTTATTTATTTATCAGCATAAATATAACAAATGTAGCAAAAAGGCAACAGTAAAAAATATTGGGTTTCTGTCTGGATGGTCTCTTGTGACGAGCCGAAGACAGAGAGTGGAAGTGTGACCTTCCTCCCATATTTGGGCATACCAGGGGTTGTGACTTTAAATATAAATAATATAAATATAAATATAAATAAATATAAATATAAATATAAATATAAATATAAATATAAATATAAATATAAATATAAATATAAATATAAATATAAATATAAATATAAATATAAATATAAATATAAATATAAATATAAATATAAATATAAATATAAATATAAATATAAATATAAATATAAATATAAATATAAATAATATAATAATATAAATAATATAAATAATATAAATATAAATATAAATATAAATATAAATATAAATATAAATATAAATATAAATATAAATATAAATATAAATATAAATATAAATATAAATATAAATATAAATATAAATATAAATATAAATATAAATATAAATATAAATATAAATATAAATATAAATATAAATAATATAAATATAAATATGTGTGTGTGTGTGTGTGTGTGTGTGTATGTATGTATGTATGTATGTATGTATGTATGTATGTGATGGTGTTAACCCCACCCAGCTCCACCCACAACTCCACGCAGAACTCCCTGGAAGTTATCAAGAGAACAGAGGGGATGGCCGGTCAGATAGCAGGAATACATCACAGCCCCTTTCCCAGCCTATCACTCGCTTCCATCTAGTCAGTCCAAAGTTGAGGTTAGGTGCCTCCAGTTGATATCACACAGTCTATTAGAGAGGCACTTCCACTAAGCCCTTGGTTCCAGGTGAATCAGCAGACTCTTACCAAAAGAGATGGTTTAGCCTGGAAAGGGCCAAAAATATATCTTCCAACAGAACAACTGATAGCAGTTTTACAGCATTGTCATGATGCACGGGTAGCAGGACATTATGGATTCCTGAAAACATCGCATTTGATGAATCAGCAGTTCTGGTGGCCAAAGATGAAGCGGGATATTGAGGAATATGTTCAGGGTTGTAACATTTGTGCAACTATGAAAAGCCAGCCAGGAAAGCCACATGGCTTGTTACAACAAGTAGCAAAGCCCACTCAGCCCTGGGAAGACATAGCAATGTGGAGCTGCTGGAAAGTAGGGGGAATACCGTTATCTGGACAGTAGTTGATTTGTTCTCAAAACAGGCTCATTTCATTGCCTGTCCAGGGCTTCCGTCAGCTAAAAAATTGGCCAAACAATTCCTAGTACATATTTACTGTGTGCATGGTGTACCGAAATGTATAACTTCAGATCGTGGGGTACAGTTTACTGCTCAATTTTGGTGCAGTTTCCTGAAGAGGGTGGGGTCCTCTCAGGGTTTGAGTTCTGCATTCCATCCAGCTACCAATGGCACAGCAGAGAGAACTAGTGCTGCAGTGGAATGGTATCTCCGTTGTTCTGTGCATTACCAGCAAACTGACTGGGCGTGACTACTGCCATTTTCTGAAGTTGCACATAATAATGCAGTACATAGTAGTACTGGGTATACCCCCTACTGTATTGATTTCATGGCTATACCTGAATGTCCTCAAGCCACTGTTGATCTCAGAACTATAAAGAAATGGACAGACTACATGTATCCGGTGTGGGAAAATGTCTGAAAAGCATTGCGGGTTGCAGCAGACACGTGCAAGAGATATGCCGACAAGAAACGCAGTCTACAACCAATGTTTCAGGTCGGGGATAAGGTTTTTTTATCTACCAGGTATATATGTATATATATATATACATTAAAGTGCCCTGCCGTAAGCTGGGTCCCAAGTTCATAGATCCATTCCCAATCATCAGAGTAATTAATCTGGTCACAGGAGAATTAAAGATGCCTCCCATGTTGGGGAAATCTCACTCGGTGTTTCACGGCAGTTTACTCAAACCGGTGACCACCACTGGGCTGCGTAATCTTCCAACACCATCGTCTCTGGTGTAGGTTGATGGTGAACGCCATTATAAAATCGAACATATAGTAGATTCCCATCATTGTCATGGCACTTTACAGTATTTAGTAGTTTGGAAGGGATACCCGTTTACAGATGCATCGTGGGTGAGGTCATCTGAGGTGCGCGCACCACGCCTGATCGCCCGGTTCCATCATCGATACCCTGATAAACCTATAGGGGACACTGTTAATAGCGCTTTTTGTCTTCCAGAATCCTCTCCACTGGTAGGGGGGTGGCATGTCAGCCCTCAGGTTGCCATCCAGGGGAAACCTGTCCATCACTATGCCCACTTGGCCGTGCTTACACATCACTAATGCTGCCACGTTGATGTTGCCTCTCTGATGTCAATTGATCCTGTAGCTGCATGTGGCTCGTCTACTTGGGTGCAACTGCCTACTCTGATTTAACTCTTTTGCTCGGATGCGGCTAACTAGGAAAGAGGCTATGATGACACTGAGAGGGGGTGTGGCTGGGGGTGTGGCTGAGGCTGTGGGTCATGGTGATTGGTGATGGTGGGTGGGTGTCATCTGGGTGAAGTTGTGGGTGGAGTTGGGTGGGGTAATGGTATATATATATATGGGTGATGGTGTTAACTTGGTTAGATCTGACTTGGATTTGATTACCTTTATATGATTGTCATTTAGTGCTGGTTATCACATAGTTTCTTAGATAGAGATAAAAGTTTTTCACCAAACAAACTGAATCTCTGTTTGTGTGCAACGTGAGCGCTAGAACGTGACAACATGATTCTAACGTGAATCTAGCTTCCCCATTAACTTTCCTTGTCAGAAGGTTGCAAAAATTGATCACGTGGCCCTGGGACATTGCAACCATCATAAATAATACCAAGCAACCAAATTTTGATCACCTGACCATGAGGATGCAGCAATGCTCATAAGAGTGAAAAATGGTTATAAGTCACTTTTTTCAGTGCCATTAATAACTTTGAAGTCACTAAATGAAAGGTTGTAAGTTGAAGACTAGCTGTAATATAGGGTCCACATTGCCAAACTGACCATCTCAGATTGTCTTTCAAAACACACATTCCTTTGAGAGAAGATCATTTCCATTGAAAGAAAGAAGTAAAAGGAAAATTCTAACACAATCTAGCACATGCAATGGGATACCATGTATACTTCTTCCAGCCTTATGATTCTATGGCTCTTAGTCATCCATTTCTCCATTATTCAGAATAAAAACTCAAATTTTCTGGAATGGCATTCATATAATTTTAAAAGGCATCACTTGTTTTTTTTTGTTTTTTTTTTAAATCATGTGGGAAGTCTGGTTTAGACCATGGCTAATGATGCGTGTTTGTATAAAGTGTGGTAATATGGTAGCCTTTTGACCAATGTGGTAGTCTTCTAAACGTGTGTGTGTGTGTGTGTGTGTGTGTGTGTGTGTGTATGCAGGGGGAGACTTCTCTATCTAATGTGGTCCATAGAGATTCACCATCAAATACATGTTCCCTCAAAAGTACTAAAGGAGAATAAAAATTGGGGCAATAGTGATGAAATCTATGATAATTTGCTCAAATCTACAGGCTGAAATGTTCCCTTCAATGCTCTGCTTTTTAAAATGGTGAACTAAGAGAAAGTCAACTTATTGCTTTGGGGAGTGAAATTCCACCAATTAGGGAGGAGATTGGAAACATATGGGAATATAGGAAAAATGAGGACAAGAGCATATTTTTCTTTTTTCAGAATAGGTTTACTGCCAAGATATAAATGGCCCCTTTGCCCTTCCAACCCCATCCTTGGAATGACAATGTTTTATGACACAGCATTAATATAAGAGGCCACTGAGAGAGGAAAGAACAGCCACCAGCCCTACTTCCCAATTTAGTTTTGAAAAAAAAAAAGAGAGATTCAGAACAGACCTGCTGGCATGATGCTATCAGCTCATCGTAAATAGATGGTACAGTTAATGAGCACTGAACTGTCTCTTAGAAGAAACACATGTTCATGTGTAATAACTCACAAAAGTTATGGCAATGTCATCTTTGTGAAATAAATCAAGCATTAGCAAGCCAACGTTTCGTAAGAATGAGTAGTTAAGAGATTCACGAAACATAGTGCCTTTCCTTCCATGTAGAATAATCATCATATAAAAAGTACACCTGGTCCCAAATCATGACATCAGGCCCTCTCAATTCCTGGCAAATAGATGGGGAAGAAATGGGAGGTAGTGACAGATTTTATTTTCCTGGGCTCCAAGATCACCACAAATGGGGACTGCAGACAAGAAATTAAAAGACGCTTGCTCCTGGGAAGGAAAGCTATGGCAAATCTAGACAGCATACTAAAAAGCAGAGACATCACCTGCCAACAAAAGTGTGTATAGTCAAGGCTATGGTTTTCCTAGTTGCAACGTATGGCTGTGAAGAAAGGACCATAAGAAAGGCTGAGCGCCAAAGAATTGAGGTCTTTGAACGATGGTGCTGGAGAAGACTCACTCCTGTGAGTCCCTTGGACTGCAAGGTGATCAAACCAGTCGGTTCTACAGGAGATCAACCCTGACTGCTCTTTAGAAGGCCAGATCCTGAAGATGAAACTCAAGTACTTTGGCCACCTATTGAGAAGGAGGGACTCACTGGAGAAGAGCCTAATGCTGGGAAAGATTGAGGGCAAAAGAAGAAAGGGACAACAGAAAATGAGGTGGCTGGCTGGAGTCACTGAAGCAGTAGGCGTGAACTTAAATGGACTCCAGAGGATGGTAGAGGAGAGGAAGGCCCAGAGGAATGTTGTCCATGGGGTCATGATGGGTCGGACATGACTTCACAACTACAACAACAACAAAGTCCCAAATCAATGAGATGTCAATACTGAATTGTATTATCCTTCAAAACAGGGGATACTTTTAATATAGCTCTGAGTACCCTTTATATCAACAGCTTAGAACTTTTTAGTCAGTGACCTCATGATCATTTCTACAAAGGGGGCAACATTCGTTTGTATAATTGTTTGTGTTTCTTACATCTATTACACAGATCAGGCCCCTATGTATATTACTGCACGTTAGCAAACTTGGACATGCTCCCTACATAGAAGTAAATAAAACAAGGAGAAGCAAAGCCTGAAAACAGTTTTCCCCACATATATTGATTTATTCACATTGAAAATAGGCAAAAAGGTTGTTTATAATTAAAAAAAGTTGGAAGGAGAGTCATGAATTTAACAATAACAACAAAAAAGAACAGTTTATAAAAACAATGGATATTCTATCTTGATGTAGCCTAGGACGATGGAAGTCACAAGCTTTGGTTGATCATTGCTGGCAGTAGACTGCCTTCACAAAAATAGAAATGTTCCCCTAAATTATACATAGTACAACCAGGTGAAGAAAAAGTGTCTGATGCACCATACTCAGGGGAAAGACTTTTAGATTGGACATTCATTATTTGAGGTCCTTTGCCAGCTGTATTCTTAGTGACAAAATGTTCCAATTGGATATAAAATATTAAAAGATATTTATGCACGTACTGTTTTCCAACAGTAGTAATTCAACTGTTTTGCAGAGGTTCTGAAAAGATGGTCCAGGAGGCTTCCGCCATGTGACTATACCACAAATTCTTCTGGGAACTGATCATCTCCCAAGAGATCTAACGACAAGCAGTTCATGGACCTTTTTCCATAGAGGGCTGACTTAGTTTTACAATCGGCTGTTGAATACACACATCCATAGCTGGCTAGCTTATCCTCTAAGGCACAACCAAATGTATAACTGTGAGAGGTATCCGAAGACAGCATGGTACTCAGTGGTGGGTGTAGACATTTGCGGAGACGGACGTCATCTAGACTTTGGCTATACTGCTCTGGGGACTTTGCTGCTTTCGGTAGGGAAATCTGCCAATTAAATAAGAGCACATCTTTTTAAACATTCCGCATTTAGCAAACAGGACATTGTAAATACGTTTGTTTATGTAAATTGCCCCGATTATCCCTCTCATCCAATACTACCAGCATTTCTTTTGTGAAACCTGTCTCATTGAAAAAGCTATGAACTAACTATAAACAATTATGAAATTGCTCAGTGCTCAACAGCTACATTCTAAGTTCCATATGTATTATTCCCGCTGATATATACACTAAACTAAGTGTTAAATAAACTGAATTAAAAAAATTGAGAAACACATTTAGCAAATCACATGTATGCAACTTGCTATGAGCACTTTGTTTTATCACTGATTTAATATATTTATTAATATATTGTTAATATAATTTTGTGTGTATTACGTGATCTAACTTGAACATCAAGTACTGACATTTTGATGTTCTGCTGGAGACTCAAATAGTAAAGTCTGGTAAGGTGGACTGTTTACAGAAAGGGTCAAATAAATATCAACTGCATAAAAAAGATATGGGAGACAGAATTCCAATATATATGAATTTTCATTTCTGCAGGTTATTTATGAAACTGTAGCAAATAGAACTTCTGTGCACAGGAGAGACCAATACGATTAAGGAAGATTATTCTAATGTTTGCTTTTCTCTTCATTCCTTTTGGATTGTATCCACTAGACCAGGAGTGTCAAACTTGATTTCATTGAGGGCTACATCAGGGATGTATTTGACCTCAGAGGGCTGGGGTGGGCATGGCCAACTCTACGTCACTCATGTTGGGGGCGCCTCTGACAGCCTGAGCGCTCTGCCAGCGAAAATGGGCTCTCAAGTTCCGTTTTTGCCTGTGATGGCTTCCTACAATCCTCTACCAGCGAAAACAGAGCTCAGGAGGACCACCCGCAGCAGTTTTCTCTGGCAGAGGCACCACGGGCCGGTCCTTTGCTGTTTCCAGGGTGGCCACACAGACCAGATCTAAGCACCCCGTGGGCTGAATCCGGCCCCAGGGCCTTGAGCTTGATACTCCTGCATTAGACTTTAAATAGACTTTATTTAATGTGTATACAAGGTTTTCAAAATGTAATAAATATAATGATGACAACAACAAAAATAAAAAAGAAATGGTTCAGATGAAATATCATTTTGTATTCTGTTCTGACCACCCAGAGCTAGCATATGAAGTTAGTAGATATCTTGAACAATGAGCTATATCCGAGAAAACCCCAGTTCAAATCCTTTGTAATCTATGAACTTCATAGGATGTTATTTTTTGTCAGTGTAGCTTATCTTTACTGAATTGTTGTAGGACTAAATAGGGTGTCCTTCCTTCCCATATACCTGCAACGCAATGACTGAAGATATTAATACTGAGAAGCCTTCAATCAAAAGGACTCCAAGCCCTTAATGGTAACTAAGTTATACTTTATAAATATCTGGACATGTGCCACCAAATCTGAGCACTGTTATAATTCAACAGAAGAGATATGCAACGTTTTATTATATTTACAGAAATGTGCTACAAGACCGCAATCTTAACTCCTTGTTTAGCTCTCATTCTATAGTAAAAAGGGATACATAAGATCTTCCCAGGTTAGGCTGTGTCTATGCAGCTGAACAAATTCAGTGTTACACCGTCAGCACTTGATATGTATCAACTGTTTGAAGAATTTCACAATTTAAAGAGAGTGAACTAAGCTACCTAGGATTATTGATTCCAGGGAAATTAATCATTTTTGCCTTTGCTAAGATGAACTTGACTTCACTTTCATATCTTTGTTGCTCATGTATGTTAGGAAGTGAAACTTGGGAAACATTCTTCACTGAGCACTTTGAGCTCCCCCAATAAACTGAGAATAAATAGCAAATCCCACAAATATGTTCAGTTTCTTTCAGCCACACTTGGAACATACAGTAGCGACATTAACATTAAAGTGAAAAAATATAAGTATATTTCTATCTCTAGGCCAGGTTATTCTTGCTTAAGCATTTCACAGGACTCTACTTCGGAAACTAAATCCAAAAACTAAGACTTTCTATGAATTCTTTGTTTGGGATCGTATCCAGTTTCTAGAATAGGTTACACTAGGTTTTTAGGTGTAGAAATAGATGTGTCACAAATCCAGATTTCCTCCCAAATAAAACGAGTGGATTTCTTTTGTCAGATGGTAGCATTTTAAACTTCTACATCTTATGAGTAACTCTTCTGTAGCTAGGGAATTTTAAAAGTATGATTTCTGGGGGCCAGCCAGGAACAACAGGATGAAATGATGATGCATAAAATGGGCAATGTATGAATTTGGGCAAAAATATTGGAGGTAAGATTTCCCCCCGAAGTAGTTGATGTGAAACATGCTGTTTTCATTTAGATGTGCACTGAAAAACAAAAACAAAAAAAGGTAAAAAAAGATTTCATTTCTCAGCACTCTGCCATCAACCATCGTGGCACAATTTTGTGATGGTGGCATTCTGGTGGACTCACAGAGGAATTAAAGTGCCAGGGTAGAGCAGAAGAGAAATGAAATGGGATTTAATTTCACTCTTTAATGGATCATGATCTTACCTGATTAAGTGAGTCCGCACTCTGGCCTTTGACCTTTATTACGGTGACATGTACCACAGATAGAGGGTTCTTATTAGTATCTGTGAGGGACAGAGAAGAAACCAGCAGAGTCGGTGACAGTCAAAAATGAAGACAGGTTCTGCAGCTTCCAGAGACAGAGTTGGAGCCAGCTCTCAACATACAAATCAATACAATTGTAATCAAAAGAAAAGACTCAATTCAATGTATGATAAACTCTGGGTTGCTAAAATGAGATCCTAAAATAGTTCAAGTCAGTCAGTCAGAATAGCAAGACTTATTTCTTGCAGAGGAACACCATAGGAGTAGAGATTGTAGTCCCATTAAGTGTAAACCTAATTCAAAGCTTGAGTACGTCTACTGTATAAATGGGCCAACGGTGCTTGGTTTTAGTTGGATCTGGATGCATTGATTTCATAGGTATGCCTACATACAGATTAGAATTTGTATTTATTTAAAAAAAAACTTCAGTCCAAAAGACAAGCTTTCCAGTAATATGAATCCCCTTGTTTTAGATTACTTCCTGAAGGTAAGGGATGATAAAATAACAATTTTTCACCAATTTTCCTCCCAATATAATTTATACCTACTGGCCAGTCATAATGGTATGCTGCCCAACAGTTCACACATCCAGTCTTATAGCTATCTAATACACTATGGTACACTAATACTCCCAGGTAAATGCATCTAAGTATTTAACAACAATTTGTAAAGCAAGTTATAGAGAAAGCAAACATATTATATATTCAAATTGACTTTAAGTTTCTAAGATTCATAAAAAGTGCTGAATGTGTGAATGCTTCATTTAGCAATTTAGGAACCTCACTGTTTAGAGAAACTGATGAATTTACAACTATTCCTTATGAAATCCAGACCACACAAAATGTTGGCCTTGCAGCTTTCTTAATCAACTGTGTACAAATAAATCTACCCATACATGTCTTCCTTCTCCCTTTACATACAAACTCTTCCAGTTCAGTGAAATGAAGTGTCTTACATAAAATTGATCTCATCTGAATAACAGGTAATCCAGCTTGTTTTAGTTAGAATTAAAGAATATCAACATTTTACTAACAGGAGACAACACTGACACATGAAGAAGAATCATGCAAATGCCATCTTACCTTGGCACCAAATATCATCTTTTGCCTGACAATCAATAGATTCCTCATGGATCATTTCTTCAAAATGAGATTCATCTGCAGGTAAAGTGTCTGCCTCATCCACAGCCAATTCCACTTCTGGACACAATATAAGCACAGTTAGCAAGAACGCTGCCTTTTTATAAACCCACCTGCCTACCATTTTTCTGCTGTTTCCATCTAGTCTTGGAGACAAAATGGCTACTAGTGATTCTGTCCTTTCACAACTTACCATCATCGTGCAAATCATTTTCGGCTTTCTCTTTGCTGCTGCTATGAATTCCAGAGCTACTATAACTGATGTTGGAACTGCAGGACTGCTCCTTCTGATGGATTGGATCCATCCCAAAGGGTTCGTCCACAGACATCTCCATGGAGATGTGTTGTCTCGAGTCAGCCTCAATGCCAGAGGTGTGTGAACTCCCATGGCTGTCAGTAGACTGTCGAGATAGGCGGTTGTTACTCTCACTTCCTCTGCTGCTCCCACTGTCATGCGAATGCTTATCTGATGGATCAAAATCTATCTCCAAAGTATCACTGATGTAGGATTCTCGATACCTCTTTTTCTCTGGGAGATAAAGAAAAGTGTGAAAAAGAAATAAATAAACCAAATTTTACGTAACGAGTTAGATAAATACCAAAAATACCAAAAATGATATAGGAAAAGGAGAAATAAAACCTAGCAACCAAGAACTAGGTTATTTTTAAAAAGGCAATATCCCATATAATATATAGCATTTGTTGCAGTGGCTAGAATGCAGTACTGCAGGCTACTTCTGCTGCCTGCTGGCTGCCTGTGATTTGGCAGTTCAAATCTCACCAGGCTCAAGGTTGACTCAGCCTTCCATCCTTCCGAGGTGGGTAAAATGAGGACCACTTTATTGGGGGCAATATGCTGACTCTGTAAACCTCTTGGAGAGGGATGTAAAGCACTGTAAAGCAGTATCTAAGTCTAAGTGTTATTGCTATTGTTCCACATAGCAGTTTTCCTTGCTCTTCATTCAACTATACTTCTTTTGCATAGGAATTATTCCATGTATTGAAATTAATACAAATGGATATTCTTATAGAGGAAAAATAAATTGGAAACAGTATGAATGCATCCCTACCAACATGCAATATTTATTCTGAATGTAGGATGTGATCTTTTTTGATGCGAATTTTATGTTTGTTTTGCAGCTGATTGTCACTGAATCAATCCGTGATTAATCAGTGATCAATCAATTAATCAGTGATTAATTTGGCACAAGAAACCATTGGTTGCCCCCTAACACCACTTGATGACATAGCCAAATCTCATTGTTTCAGCAGAGTAAGGAAGATACTTAGGGACGATTGACATCCTGGTCAGTGTCTTTTTTCACTTTTACCATTGGGCGGAAGACACAGTAGTATAGCCAGCTGGACAAACACGTTTAAAAACAGCTTTTATCCATGGACTGTCAGACTTCTAAATACAACTACAATCACTCCATGCATACATGGAAATATGACTGGTTTCTTTCTAATTACTTCTATAAGGACCATTTTCTATATTATTCATGTTGTTTTGTATTTTGTTATGGATTACATCAGTAGAAGCTAAATCAATTTCATTGTATATATGTACAATGACAATAAAGGTTATTATTAAATTATTCAATATTGCTCCTGCTTGACTCAACTGGATCAAATAGTGTATTTGGCTTACCAAATAAATATTTACATATTCAACCCACCCCACCAACCCACCCACTAACCAACTTAATTTCATTTTTTAAAACATTTTTATTGGCAGTATCATTTTCACATACCTTCTGCATCTTCCATTATCTGGATCTGCTTGAGTATAGGCTGGATATTAAGAAACAACCGGTGACTGTTGCTAAGCAGGTGTAGCAAATGCCGAGATCGGAAGGGGCAGCCTGTGTAGTAAACCAACTTACGGGCAGAAGGCAAGCCATCTGGCTGGATCACAAATTTTTTCCCCTAAATTAAAGAAGAAAAAAAGAAAAAGAGAAGAGAGAAGAGGGAAGGAAAAAAGTAAGACTTTGAAGGACACTACAAAGAGTCATAGAAGCTGTGCATTAAAAAAAGGCCTTTACTATGATGAATAATAAAATTAGACTACAATAGAATTCTTTATTGGCCAAGTGTGATTTGACACACAAGGAATTCGTCTTTGGTGCATATGCTCTCAGTGCACATAAAGAAATATAAAATACATTCACCAAGAATCGTAAGATACAACATTTAGTGATAGTCATAGGTTATTAATGCACAATCAAATCATACTAGGAAACAAACAAAACAATATAAATTGTAAAGATATAATCAACATGGTTATAGTCATAAGTGGGAAGAGATAGGTACTAGAAAGGAAGAGAAGAATAACAGTAAAACAGTCTTAGTAGATCATTTGACAGTGTTGTGGGAATTAGTTGTATAGCAGAGTGATGACAGTCGGGAAAAAACTGTCCTTTTGTCTACTTGTTCTGGTGTGCAGTGCCCTATAGTGTCATTGTCAGGCCTGCAATTATATCCCTTTTAGGATTTTTGGCCTGCCACACTTTCTATTATTTTCCTATGCTGTTTCATTCGTGTAATAATTGGGAGGGGGAATAGAAAGGAGTAGAATTGTGGAATGTGTTGTTGTCACTGTCCGCACCTCTGCACCTGGAGGAACCAGCTGGGTGGAGATGCCAGCATGGCCAAAGAAGATTGGACCATGTGATGGATTTATAGGTGTGGGGATAAGATCATGAACTTTCAACTGGAATCCCAGGAAGTTTTCAGATTTGGGATTTTCCACAGTCGTTGCCAACATGTCTGTCTTATTAAATTGGATAGCTCTGCCTTGGACTCTGATTTAATTCTGCATGATATTTGGAACGCTGACAGTCATTTTGAGGGTAGAAGTTAAAACAATTTATGTCCAAGATGTGAGGGGTCTGTAGATATTTTCACAGCCCTCTTTTTGACTCGTGCAGTATTCAGGTCCTCAACGGAAGGCAGGTTGGTAGCAATTGTTTTTTCTGCACTTCTAATTATCCTCTGAAGTCTGTATCTGTCTTGTTGGCTTGCACAGCCAAACCAGACAGTTATAGAGGTGCAGATGATAGACTCAATAATTCCTCTGTAGAACTGAATCAGCAGCTCTTTGAGCAGTTTGAGTTTCCTGAGTTGGCGCAGAAAGAACATTCTTTGATGTGCTATTTTGATGACATTTTTGATGTTAGGAGTCCATTTTAAGTTTTGAGATATAATAGAACCGAGAAACTTGAAGGTCTCTACTGATGATACTGTGTTGTCTAATATTGTAAGAGGTATTCAGTATTATTGTAAGAGGTTCTAGTATTGAATAAAGTTATCTAGGGATGTTCAAGTACAACTTTTCTTGTTGAATTGTGACTGCTTCCTATCAGTAAGCTTATCATCCTGGTCCCAACATCTTTAAAACTTGGCTTCTTCAGATGTCAAGATCTTTTAAGATCCAAACTACCCTCAACTATAAAAGGAGCATATTGGCACACAAGCAGGTAAAGAAACTTTGATGGGTTGAGGCTGTATCTTTGCACTATTGTCTGGGATTTTTATTTTTTATTTTTGCTAAATTCAAGCCTTTTCTGGGGTAAAGAATGTACCTCCACTACATACAAGCATTGATTCCTTTATACCGGGGTAAGCAATGCATGGCTCTGGAGCCGCATGTGGCTCTTTCATCTCTCTGCTGCAGCTCCATTGCTCAAAATATGCATCACAACAGCCAGTGTGTGATACCTGCCGGCACGTGATTTATTGAGTTTTTTGACCCCTGGTAGGCCAACCATGGATAAATCCAAGAAAAGAAAAGTTTCAGAAGAAAACAGAATGTTTAATTCAACTACATATGCTAGTTCTGTGGCGGCTCAGGAAATAGTCAGGCACGGGAAGGGTTTTGCAGCTCCCGATGTTTTCTTTTCTGTGGGAAACGGGCCCAAATGGCTCTTTGAGTGTTTAAGGTTGCTGATTCCCTGCTTTATACAGTTTCTCTCCGAGATTCCATACAAGCAATTACCTGTCAGTTCAGAGGCAGACAATTGGGTTTCTTGCACCTAGTGATCCTGGAAGAATCTGGCAGGTTCATATGCCAATGGAGAAGCTAGAGGGCTAATCAGAAGGTGACCATCCTCTTGTGATAAGCTTAAAGGAGATTCTATTCTAAGAAAATCATGACTGATTCTTTTTGACTTTGCTGTGGACATGGACCACCATAGTTTTTGCCAGAGCCAGAGCAGCAGGCATATCACATTTCTAGCACTCAGAATTTTCATCCTCTTCACAGAAACATAGTACAGGGGACTTGAAGCACAATTTTGTTACTACTTCTTTCCCAAAGCACTTCAGGCCTGGACAGATTCATTTCTTGGAAACTCTCTATAAGGGAACCGCAAGTTCATTCCGAGCACATTTGGAGAATAGGGAAGGCTCAATGGATCCACCACTACTAATTTCCTAGGTTATTTAATATATGAGATGAAAGAAGTAATAAGTTAGCCATCAGGTTGACCAGTGAAGGATATGTACTCTAGGTCAGTGGTCACCAACTGGTGGTCCACAAGAAAATTTTGGTGGGCCGCAGAAAAATTATTTGCATTTTTTTATATTGCACTAAATCAGGGGTCCTCAAACTACAGCCCCTGGAGTGGATATGTGCAATGAATGCTTGTGTTGCTGCAGAGAGTGTCCTCCTTCGGGGTCTTTTTGTACAGGTTGGAGGGGGTAGAAATTCTGACTTGGGGTCTGCTTTGGCCTCCTGGTGCAGGACTTTGGGCAAAGGCCAGAGGGAAGTGACGCTGGTGGAACTTCCTTGTTCCAGTGGGACTGCATCATGGTCTGGAACTGGCTGACAATCTCAGCCCATTGAGCCTCCAGGCCCTGCACTCCCACAGGTCTTCCTTCTGCTTGGAAAGCCTATGCTCGTTGTCCTCAGTGAGGTGCTTCTGCTGAGCCTCCTTCTCTGTCATATCCAATTTGAACTGAGCCAGCTGTTTTGGCAACTCTTTTTCATGATGGCTGCTTAGCTCCAACAACTGCTTCCTCTTGTGGCCCTAAGGAGCCCAGGTGAGCAGGTGAGGAGTGGCTGGGAGGGGTGGGGTGGGGTGAGTAAAAGCCAGTAAGGCACCCCTTGATGTGGCCACGCCCACCCAGTCACATGACCACCTAGCCATGCCTGCCCACCCAATCATTAGGAAGATCATATTAGTGGTCCACGGGATTTAAAATTATGAATTTAGTGGTCCCTGAGGTCCAAAAGGTTGGGGACTCATGCTCTAGGTTATGTAAAAAGTCTTTTAGCGCTAACCAAAAATTGGGACCATTTTCACTTCAACTTACATAGGTGTGCAGTTTTCTTTTCTCCTCCTATGTATTCACTGCCCTCTTTTGGCATTGCTACTGCAATTTATTTTATTTGAATACATTATCATTGCAATTCTATATAGAAGCTCACTTAATTCACTTGGATTAATTCCTGGGCACACGAATAGAGGACTACAGGATTTTATCTTTTATCCATTTCTGTTCTAGAATACACACACATACAGATTCATGTATGTTCATACAAGGACATTTTGTATTTGATTTATATGTATATGTTCTTATCCAAGCTTTTAACAAATAACATGATTTAAACTAAAAGTAGGTTTAAGAAGTCATATTTAACACTTACCAAAAATGCAACTTTTCCAATATGTGACCAGGGAAAATCATAAAGTAGTTGACGAACATGGTTTATTTCCTGTAACAATATTAAACGCATGAAAATCCATTTCCCCCCCAAAAAACATGATTCTAAAATTTGATCCATGCAATATTAAAGGCTTTTTCTGCATCTAAAAAAAGTGCCACAATGACATTGTTTACATTGAATTTCTAAAATCATCTATTAATAGTTTAATATTATGGTAGATTTGCTTTACTTTTGTAAAGCTGGATCATGCAGTATGAACTACAGAAAGAACTATATTTTTGAAATCTCCATGCTAAAGTTATTGTCAACATTTTAACAAGAACAGTTAAAACTGAGTATCAGTTCTTTTCCTGATCTTAATATGAAATTCAGAATGTAAGCCTCAGTAAAACGAAGAAAGAAACATTCTGGTGACATTAACTTCATTATATACTATCAACAATACTGAAGCCAAAATTTCCATTAAAATGTCTATTAAAAATCTATCTGGACCAGGGACTTTCCTTGTTTTTACGGATTTAATTTATAACTATCCAAAAGCTCCTTAATTTTCTTTTCAAAGATACTTGAAAAGTATCTTGAAATTCCTTTGACCTTTTCTTTCAAGATACATATGTAATAATTCAGTGTTTAACATATGTTTTGAAAGTATTCAACATACAGTAATTATCACATTTGCAGAGTGTCTATTAATATGAAAAGCTCATCTCACGTTCCTTTTTGAACTAATCAAGGAAATGTAAATCTTTTAATGGTGATACATTAATGGGTATTCTTAACCTTAAGTCATATTAGCAGAATGTGGCTGGATGTAACAGACTGTGCAATTGTTTCTGTGGTTTACTAAGGATAAAGATATTAAAAAATAATCCAGTCAATAACAAATCTTATATGGGGTTAAAACAAAAAGCTTATTTTTACTTTGGTGTATTTAAGGTTTACATATAACTATACAATTAAATTCAAACATATAATTTGAAAATACACTTCAACTATGTAATCAAAATAATTTAGAATAATACTGTGAGCTAATGTCAGAATAAAAATATAATTAAAATACACAGCTAATGTCATATAGCAGTAATGGTGAACTTTTTTTGCATTGCGTGCCAAAAGCGTGCCCACCCGCATAATTTAAGCCCCCCGTGCCATGCGCCCTGTGCATGCATGTGTGATTCCCCCCCACTGCCCCATGCATGTGCACATGGCTTTCTTGGAGCCTGGGGAGGGCAAAAAAATGGCCTCCCCAACTCCCCAACCCCCCCATGGAAACAGCCTGTTTTCCAAATTCCAGTGGGCCCGGTTGCTCAATTTTTTGCCCTGTCCATGGTCCAGAGGCTTTGTACACATGCCATAGATTCACCATCACAGTCATATAGTCTACTTTTTAGTGAAACAGATGAACAAAGCATCTATAGAAAATTTCTGGCTTATCTTTTATTGGCTAATAATAATTAATAACATTAATCAAACATTGATGAAATCCCAAATATTTTTAATATCCAAATCTTAAAACAAAAATTTTAAAACCTATCATTTTCCCCTACAATCCCACTGATGAAAAAGAAAGTAACACGAGTACTTGTGAATAGACTGAAGAATCAACACTAATTTTATTCATTTATATCCCACCTTTATTATTTTTATTCAAGGCAGAGAACATATCCAACATACCTTCCTCCTCCTACTTTCCCCACAACAAAAACCCTGTGAGTTGAGTTGGGCTAAGAGAGAATGACTCGCCCAAAGTCACCCAGCTGGTTTTCCTGGCTAAGGCGGGACTTGAACTGACAGTCTCTTGCTTTCTAGCCTGTTGTCTTAACCACTGGTCCAAACTGGCTCTGGTTATAATACTATATTATGGCTGAAACTCATGTCCAAGAACTGAACTGAAATTAATGTGACTTGTTTCTGAATATAAGCCTGCTCCAACATACATGACTCTTCTATTACGGAAAGACTTGTGTCTACAGGCATTGGATGGACTTCCTAATTCTGGCCTGGCTACTTTGCATTGCATGGACAATACTCATTTGTATGTCCTTGAACACTGAACATGTGACCGATGGAAACATTAAAGTCAAGCTTAATAAAGTGAGACCTTCTATACCTGAAGGGATATCTCCATTCCAATGCTATGGATGTTCCTACCTGATAGATGTGTATCCCTTTCAGTGTCAAACCAAGGATGATTGTGGGACGATCCTCCTTCTTATCCTGAGAAGAGAGATTCAGCATGATAAGGAGTTCTGCATCTTCACTTCCCTGAGAATTAGTGAAGATGCTACTACCCACCAAAAGACAGCCACAGCCTATAGTGATTCTCAACCTTACACTACGCAGGCTAGAACTATGGTCAAGGTTATCTCCCATCAGCAACATTTCTCTCCCGTAAGCAATACCCTCCTTTGGAAAATAAGATTTTGTTACATTCATCCATGCTTTAGTAACCTCTTGAAGGAATGACTGAAATATTCTATGTAAAGAGCTGACCTTGAAGAGTCAGGAGACTTTAGCTGCTTTCCTCCAGAAGATGTGGACATGTGGGAGCATGTTGAACTAAATTGGGAGTGACTGCATCTGTTGGAGGGAGGCTACAAGTTCTGCTCAAGCTTCTGCTTTAAATTCTTAAAGTTGTTTCCAAGCTGAAATTCCTATGGCAACAATTATCTCAATGTGTCTCTACATTATCACTCTTCATCCTGTTTCCTGTTGAAATCTGCCTTGTAGAGCAGGGGTATAAAACTCACACCCCGCGGGCCAGATGCGTCATGCACTGGCCACACTGACACCCGCTTTAGCAAAGGGGGGGGGAGGAAAGTTGCAATATGTCACATGACACCGCTGTGACAATGCGAGTTTGGCACCCCTGCTGTAGAGGTTACACCCTGTGGTTGTGTTCATACGATACTTTCAACCAAATCAGGAAAAGACCCAGCAGCTGCTTTTCCACACTTGATACTAATGCTAAGCTGGAATTAACATTAGCTGTTTCATGGCTTGCCTTCTCACGCAAACAGGTTAATTTGTGACTTAATACCTTGTGGTATATATTCTGTGATTGCAACCTATGTGAATGCAAGCTAAGTCCAGCACTGTTATTTTCTGTTGTTGGGTCTAAACTAAAGAATGGTTTACTTGATCACTTTAAGGAGATAAGCAAGACTTTTTGCAATAGCATTTGAGAATGGAACTGGACATTTCATTGATTTTTAAGATTTTTGGGGAGGGAATCAACTAGTTAAAACAATACTAATGTTGCTGAACACTTTATTCTGTTCTGGATGCTGGGTCCTTTCTCTGTTAAGGAAAACAAATTATCAAGAAAAACCCTTTCTCTCAGATGTCCTACGAAATACTTCTTTCTAGCACTCAGCAGTTTGAGAAGGAAACAGCATAAAACACACACACACATATCACTATTTTTCTGTCCAAAGGGTAACTTGTATCAAACTTTTCCAGTCATTTCAGGACTGATGAAATGGAAGATGGAGTGAGAAAAGCTTTATTTATTTTTTATTTTTTTAGCAAACACAGGTTGTAGCTAATAAGCTAACAAGTCAAGCTCCAAAGGATTAGCCAAGACCATCACAAGATCTCTGAGAAAAGCCTCAGCAGGATGCATGGAAGCCTTTTGTTCTCCACCTTGGTTTCATTGCTAGGCAGCATCCACCCATGATAAACAGGAGCTATGAATTAGGGAATTAACAGTTTAAGGATTAGGTTTTGGCTGGAGCAACTCTGAGTAGTAATTCCAGATTTCTCTTTTATCCAATTACGCTGATTATGAAAGAGCTTCTTGTATGGGCAGTTTAACAAATGTTGTTTTGAAAACTTTGGTTGAAATCTATGCCTACTTAATAAACAATTTTCCATCTTTCTTCTTTTTCTTCTTCTTCTTCAACACCGCCATCACAGAAAGCAATAGTGAAAGAGAAATAAATAGTGTTTGTCTAACCATCAACATATGGGAGATGGGGAGGAAGAGCACATACACACTCATAATCACTCCCTCCCTCCCTCCCGCCCTAACTCCAGTATTTCAAGTTAAGCAGGAATCCAAGTATTAAAGCAACCAATTTTCAACTTGTTGCATACTTGGGCATGAGGCATGTTAGATCTTGCCAGTTTTTAACACTTTTAGTTTACGTCAGGCAAAATCCATGAATATCTTAAAAGAAAAAGGAAATATGACAATAGAGGAAGATAGAACGTTGACAAAAAACAAGATTTCTTTTACTGACTATTCTAGTGAGGTGCAAAGCCTTGCTATAGAATCATATAATGTGATAGCTACAGCTCTTTCAAAATACATCTAGGATAGGAGCTCAAAAAAGATCTACTGGCAGGCAGAATATTATAAGCAGGGGTGTCCAACTTTTAAAACTTGCAGTCTTCAACTCGCAGAATGCCTCAGACAGCATAGCTGGTTGGAGAATTCTGGAAGTTGAAGTCCATAAATCTTAAAGCTGTCATAGTTGGACACCCCTGTTCTAAAGCTTGAAAAAAGGCCTCTTATTGCACCTTATGCAATCTGTAGAAATGGACAGGGACATCTTCCAGAAGACACGACTCCTTGACATACTTCAGAATTGCTTCTCTGGTTGACAGACCTTTCTGTTCTCGGTGCATCTCCGGTGCATGCTTCAGGATGTAATCACTCCCCCGTTTGGCAATTATCTATCCGAAAGGGGGGAAAAACCATAATCAGTTTCCCTTCAATAAATTGACAGGAGAAGGTAGCGAAAATTCAACACGTAATGATATTAAGCTAAAAGTAAATTGTCTCAGAAGTTCTTAACGGCCAAACTTTGAACTGCATTTAGTACAAGCTGTTTGTGAGAATGCATTTTCACATTTGCCCGTCTTTGCCAAATAGAGAGCTTTTTCAGCGCTATTCCTGACTATGGAAGGCCTGACCAATGCCTTCATTACAATCTCTTTAATTTTGTAAACATATCTTTCCCAAAATATGTTAATCTACAGTTTTCTTGCAGCATTAAGGCTTTTATTGTGTACTTAGCCAATTTCTTATTTTTAATGTGAAAAAGAATTAAACTATACAGCATGTTGAACTCCAAACAAGGTGAAGTGCCATATTCAAATGTATAAAAAATAAGTTAAAATAAATACAAATATGCATGGATCTTTCTTCTCTAAAGGAGTTAGCTATTATTACTTGCCCCTTGCCATCTGTAATATGAACTTTCTAACTTGGTTTCTCTTTAAGTACATGGCAAAACTGCTCAATAAATAATAATGAAAACATTTATGGTAGGTATATTTGTGATTTTCAAAATAATGTAAATTTAAGTAGTGTAAATTTTAATCTGGACTGGAGAGAAGTACAGCAGATGTTAGTTTTTCTATGTGATTGCAGCTCAATAATAATTGAATAGGTAAAAAGTCTTGTCTTCAGAACACATTTTTGCTAATAGACAATTATGTTCAGACTTCACTACATGGGAACCTTCCAGATGTGTATATACTTAACAAATGGCCATACTAAGTGAATTTTGGTGGTGCCCGAGTTGGGGAACTCTAACTTAGTTTATTTTTAAGTTTTTGCTATCTCATCAAAATGGTTATAACTGATAATTGACCTAATGTTAGCAAACATGGGTGTAGAAAGAGCTCAGAATACCCCAGGTGTCTTAAGGCATTATAGTGGGACTATCATCCTAGATTTGAATCAACAGCTTCTTAGCTTTTCAAAGTGTGTGAACCCAGAAGAATTTCTCCTGCATGCTGGCCTCTATGACAGTTAAGTACTCTGTAAGAGAGTAATCTAAGAAGGTTTAAGAAGTAGGGTTTTGCAGATCTTCAAAGGAGTTCTTCAATTCATCAGAAGTCTGAGCAAACACACCTTCAAAGCAATTCATTGAAGCAAAGCAATGCCTTCCTCCTAATCGGCAGATCAGGGCCTCCTTGTCATTTTGCTTGCAGAAAAGTGGATCAACCAATCAAAGTGGAAGTAATCTCCACATATTCCCTCCCCCCCCCCATTAAAGGGGCACCCAAATGCAGAGATATTCTTAAATAGAGGAAGAATATAGCAATAGCAGTTAGACTTATATACCGCTTCATAGGGCTTTCAGCCCTCTCTAAGCGGTTTACAGAGTCAGCATATCGCCCCCAACAATCCAGGTCCTCATTTCACCCACCTCGGAAGGATGGAAGGCTGAGTCAACCTTGAGCCGGTGAGATTAGAACCGCTGAACTGCAGATAACAGTCAGCTGAAGTGGCCTGCAGTACTGCACCCTAACCACTGCACCATCTCGGCTCATGTTATCTATGCTTCCTTGAACTCCTGGAGTAAAGGTGGGACAGAAATCTCATAAATTAAAAAGCTGGTTGAAACCAATAGATGGCAATAAGGAGAGTACAAGGCTCATTGACCTCACCTGGCAGTTTTACAAGTCACCTGGACACTTCTCAATGTATGGAGGCTGTGCCTATCTTTCAACTGGAGATATTTCCTCCAATGTTGTGTCTCTGTGGGTCACCCAGACTCTATGCAATTCTTAGCAGCTGGCCTACATATGATCATGTTTGTTAGGGAGCTAGTATGGATTTAGGGGGCTTTTACAACTGAGACCGACTATGCTAGCATTCTTCTGCCTAATCACCGTCTGACCTTTAAAAAGCCCTTAAGATCTACCTTGGACAAGAATTCCTCCTGAATATCCTCTTAATTAGAGGGAGGATCCCTTAGGCGGCTATGGTATGTCTGTTCTTTGTGTGCCTCATCAAATTTCACACAGTGTTAATTATCTGGCTGCCTGGGGGCCTGATCTTTCTTAGCTCATCAGCTCAGCACCAAGGGTTTAGGAACCAGATTTCCAAACAAAATTGCTTGTTTGCTTGCTGCTTTTGGCCTCTTCCCCAACAGCTACGACCAAAATCACAATTCTTTGCTGCATGCTGCAACAATCCTGAAACTCGGAATCAACGGAGAAGTATTATATGCATAATCTCACTGCTATACCTGGGGGAATTGGGAGAGACACGTCCCACTGGATGCCAGGCTCCTTTCTGGTAGCAAATTACCTACCTGTCTGATAGCAGGCAAATAATAAGATAAGAACAATGAGGTTTGGACTCTAGGTGCTTGCTAGTACCAAAACTGGCTCTAAGGACAGATCGATGCTATTCGTTTCCCACATCACTTAGGTTAATTTTATTCTCAATAGAGAATATCCACAGGAGAGGAAACCGTGGTTGGCTGAGACTGAAATACTGTTTTAGGAAGATATGTGTATACATAATATTAAAACCATCCTTTCTCGATATAAAATTCCCTCCTGATCCCCCAGGAATGTATTTCTGGTTCAGCCTAGTTTCCACAGTCTTCAGGAGAACAGGCTGCGGCCAGTGAAGTGTTTGCTTCAGGAGAATTCCCTGTGTCCCCTTTCCACCCTGCACTCTTAATGACCTTATTGGACGGGGAATTTTCAGGAAAGGCTGAAGATTGAAGGTTGCTGGTTAGGAAAAAACTTGATTCTATACAATCTTCTTTCTCAGTGCCATCCCCCTTTTTTTCATTTCAAACATATTCCAAAGCAGAAGCAGAACGTCCAGATCCAGTCACAGTTTTGTTCCATATAATATTAACCTTGTGAACTCTCAAGCTCCCTCTTTCTGATATGTACTCAAGATGGACAGCAGTAGTGGGCTCCTGCCGGTTTGGCCCGGTTTGGCCGAACTGATATTAGTTTGGCGGCCTGGGTCGCTGGAACCAGCAACAAACCCAGGCCTGCCATGCCCCCAAACCGGTTTTCCAGGTGGTGCAATAGGCACTGCCATCTTGTTTTTTGTTTCTGTGCATGCGCAGAACAATTTTTATTGTAGTGTGCATGCGCACGTAATGCGCAGTGCAGCCATGAGCAAACTGGCAATAACTATTGCCGGTTTGCTCATGGCTGCACTGTGCATATACCCAGAAGAGGAACTGCCCAGGGGTCATGCACACCCCCGAAAATTAACTTCTGGTTTTTGGTGTGCACATGCGCACCAGTCAGCTAGTCTTCCGGTTACTGGCACACATGTGCACATGATGATCTGCTGGCCGGCACGCATGTTCACACTGGAAAATGGAAGACCAGCTCTTCCAGTTTCTGGCACTGCTGCACGCACAAAGACCAGCTGATCGTCACACATGCATGCATGCCAAAAACCCAGAAAAGGAATGGGCTATGCCTCACATGTTAGGCAACATGGCTCCATGTTCCACTTTGGGCACGTGTGCCACAGATTTGCCATCACGGGTATATAGCATGTGTGCATTCATGCTATATATTTGTACACTTTTGAGAACAGGCAATAATTTCATTTTTAATGTGTGCCCGTGTTCCCACAGTAAAAATATGACAATAAAAGTTATCTATCTGCTGAAGATCTGTGAAGAGAGACTCTGGGAGAACTCTACAGCTGCCATGAAAAAAAAAAACATTTGAGTGGCTCATCCCACAAGGATGTGACCAGCATGAATTGGAGACTGAATTCAGATTACTGCAGTGGTGGGTTGCAGGTGGTACGTCCAGGTACGGGTGTCCCGGAGCCTGCCTGGAGCACTGGGTACTATTCCGGTACGGTGCCCCGGAGGGCCCACCCACTTGCCCGAATTCCTTACCTGTCCTTTAAGCCTCTGGCACTTCCACACATGGCGCATACGGCACCTGTGCAATGCTCCAACAAGCAGCTGGAGCATCACAGAGGCTTGCAGAGGCATCACAGGCAGGTTCAACGCATGCGAGCACTGCACGCGTCCATGTGGGTGACGCCGGGCACGTTCCAACTGTACTAGTTGGAACGTGATCCGGAACCCACCACTGGATTACTTGTATCCTGTCCAGGCAAAGGTGAAACAGGAATGCAAAGAAAGTGCAAAAGAAGAAAAATTCTTAAACTTCTTTGAACTCACAATGCCTCAAAGCCTAGTGGTTTAGCTTCATTTCCAGACTCACCCATTGAGGGAAGTATGTCTGAGGTTCAAAATAGTTCTCTCCATGGACGTTATCCTTGTAGTCACCAAGGTCAACCTGCAGACCATAAGCAGCCAATAGGAAATAGATTTCTTCTTTGTTGGTGCACCGTGACTTCAACACTTGTTCCCTCAGATGGCAGTAGTAATAATGCCGGGCCACCCTGTCACTACAGGAAAGGTAAGAATGAGGTAGGAGAAGAGGACAGACCATTAGTTAAAAGCAAAACGGTAGAAGGGAAAAGAGGATATGTAACCAAATTCCCATCATTACAGGATTTTTATACTGATGAACAATCAATTCCAACAATTTATTGTTAGTTATGTTGTTTAGGGAATAATCTAAAATCTTCCTAAAATCATCTGAGAGGCAGAAAATTACTCCTTGGATATTATTTAAGGCAACCTCTTTACTCAATTTTCTCCTAAGATACCGAATACCGTTTTTATTATTCTCAGCAACTTAATCAATAGAAGCACTGGCCATACTAACTATGAGTGAAGGGAATTTTAACTATGAATTCGGTGAAGCCAGACCACTTAGAAGTTTAGCTAAGGAACAAACCCTATACAATTTTAAATAATTAGGCACAAGGGGAGATTATTCTGAGAGAGAAGAAACCTATAGAGGGATATATTCCATATTTTGTTGCCCTGATTCTAAGTGAAGACTTTGAGGTTATTTTGACATAAAACACATATAGAGCAACTGTGCTGCAAAGTTAATATATTGTTCATGCTAGGAATACTCAGCAAATCTCAATAAAGCACCTGAGTGCCGTTTTGTTCTTGAATCCTATTTCTTGACACACAAAAGAATGCTATGAACAGAGAAAACTCCAGTCTAGAAAATGTTTGGGATTTTTGCTTTGTACAACATATGCCATTCTGAGGATCTGGTTTCTCCTGGAATGAACAGCAAAGTATTTTTCTGATTTCAGAAGAGAATTATGTCTGCTTCAGTCATTCCCCACCTAAAACAGACAGAAATGGCACCTGCTTAGAACACCCTGAGGCATGTCTACAGAGGCCATGAACCTTCTTCTTGTGATTGGAGGTCCAGATCATACATGGAGATAACAGAAGCAGCCTATGTAAATTCAGAAGTCAATCCTTTTGTTAAAAAAAGGGAAGCCCTGCTGGGTTTCTGGTAACAGAAGTCAAATTAATTCATCACAAAATAACCACAACCAAATGATTCTAGTGGTTAAAGAATCAGGCTAAAAACTAGGACAGGACTTCTAGTTCCATTTTTAGCATGGTGCTAATTAAGTGACCTTGGCCTTGTCAATTTCAGCTGTAAGAAGAAGGCAATGGCAAACTACTTCCAAAAATGTTGCCAAGAAAACTCCAGGGACTTGCCATGAGTCATCAATGACTCAAAGGAACCAAAAAAAGAGAAAGAGAAGACTCTAGGGCAGTGTTTCTCAACCTTGGCAACTTGAAGATGCCTGGACTTCAACTCCCAGAATTCCCCAGCTGGCTGGAGAATTCTGGGAGTTGAAGTCCAGACATCTTCAAGTTGCCAAGGTTGAGAAACACTGCTCTAGGGCCATGATGGCAAACCTATGGCGTGTGTGCCAGAGGTGGGATGCAGAGCCCTCTCTGTGGGCATGCGTGCCGTTGCCAGCTGCTCCTCTGGTTTCCGATGTGTTGGAAGCCAGTTGGTCTTCACGCGTGCAGGAGTACCGGAAACCCAAAGACCAACTGGCCAGTGCACATGCATACGCCGGCCAACTGGTTATCGGGTTTCCAGCTCTCCGGTGCACAGGAAGACCAGCTGGCCAGTGCAAAACCCAAAGACCAGCACACACACATGCACACACATTCTGATTTGGGGAACTTGGTGCCGAAAAAGTTTGCCTTTGGGAATTGAACTGAATTAAATTGAACTTTCCTTGTTACTGAGACAGATGATAAAGAAAGTTATTTTACCTGTGTCATCCCCACATTATAACAATGGGCCATAAAGAAGACAAACCAGTCAATTGTGTACAAAAATGACCTCTGAATGGCATCCTAAAGGGAGGTTTTCTTAGAACAAGAGAAACAAAGAAACCATTTCAACATGAAGCTACCTTTCTAGGATTGTGGCTAAGGATATATACTTTAAGGAGCGCTCATAATTATAGAGTTTTGACCAAGGGGCTTTGGAAAGCAGTAAGGGAAACTGTGAGAAACATTCTTATAAAGGCGGGGGAGAGATGCCCTCCATTCAGCCCAAAGGAAAAGAAGCAACATAGCCTTGTTCAGATCCAAACTTGAAATGATTATGCAAATGAAAATGCTAAGCTTCAATTTAGACATTTTGAAAGTTTCTTGTCCTAACCTAAGGGCACAAATTCAGCTTGCTGTAAGGGACTATCACACAAATATGTTCTTTACTTGCCCATTTTTGAAAGGCTATCTGTCACTTGCAGGCTGAATTCATTCCATAAGAATCAAATCTATCCCAAGTTCTAGTTTCTTTTTCCTCTACTTGTACTGTTTTTTCTTCATTAATAAAACTAAACCTCCCCCACCAAAAAATGTAATTAAAGATGAGTAGAAGATAAATTGTTTGTAGCATTGTCAGATATTATTAGATATTAGTATGAAAGTGAGGTAGCTGATAAAGAACATCTGAAAGTGTTCGATGCTTTAAACACCTATTGCGCTTCCTCGGTAGTATTTCTGCAATGTATTTGGTGCACCAGTAGTTCCAATTCCTAGATCAGGGGCACTTCAAATGGCCACTCATATTCTGATCATGTCATGACTTGACTACTTCAATGTTCTGTACGTGGGGCTACCCTTGAAGACTACCCAGAAACTTCAATTGCTGCAAAATGTGGACATGAACAGTAATGGCAAGATAGAGTGACTATGGATATTTGGATCTTCAGAGACAAGGGTTTGTCCATCTTTAGTTCTGGATGAACTACTCCAGACAGACCCAGTGTGCAGTCTGGGGGTCTTCCTAGACTTGTAATACCTGCTTGAAGAACAGGTGGCAGCCATGACTAGGAAGGTCTTTGCTCACCTTGGCGTGGTGCACTAGTTGTGCCTATTCTTGGACCAGGAGGCTCTGCTCACTATAACTCATGCCCTTTCAACATCTCATTTAGACTACTGTAACATGCTCTACATGGGCCACCCCCTGAAGGGCATTCAGAAAATTCAGCTGGTGCAGAACATGGTTGTACAGGTATGGTTCCAAAATATACAACATGCATAGTACCACGTCTGCAGGGACTGTATTGGTTGCCAGTATGTTTCCAGGTGCAATTCAAGATGCTGGTTGTCACTTTTAAATCTCTATATGACTCCAGACCAGGTTACTTGAGAGATCACCTTTTCCCAAGAATCTTTACCAGTGCAACTTGATCTAGCAGAATTGGGCATGCTGCAGATCTCATCAGCCAAAGAGTATTTGGCTGGCAGGGTTTTTTCCACGGTGGCTCTTCTCTATGGAACATCCTCCCTTTGGAGATTAGAATGGTCCCAATCCTGTTAGCCTTTCTTAAGGACCTAAAAACCTGGATATATTTCCAAACCTGGGTCAAGGGCCCCTTTCCTGGCTTTATTACCAGGTTTTTCACCTGCTATGCATATTTATTTTGAATGTTTTAACCGTGATGTATTTTTTGAATTGTAAGCCACTCAGAGTAATTGCCTGAATTAGGCAGCTATAGAAATGTACTGAATGAATGCATGGATGGGCATGCCTTGGCACTATAATACCTCTGCTTTATCAGCTGATTTGGTTACTGATTTGACTCTGAAAGTGATTCAAGGCTCTGGTTGTTATCTATAAAGCCCTTCATGACCTAGGGACCTGGTTACTTAAGAAACCATGTATCTCTCATAATATCTGCCTAGCTGGATTAATATGCTCCAAATTTCTTTGATTAAACAATGTCATTTTTCAGAATCCCATAATTATACTTATTTTCTTTTCACCCACAAAACATGGCTTGGGCCTTATTATGAGGGAAGGGTTGTTTTGGGATTGCCGAGCAGCTGTTCTATTCTGAGCGGGCTTCCAAAGAGCTGGGCACAGCCTCATGGGTGAATGGCTGTGCACTGTCACAGCAGAGCAACACAACAGCCATGAAGCGACCATGTTCATGAGCAGCCACCCGGCAAACCCCCTTTCCAGCTGGCACAGTGCCAATCACTGACCTAGGGGTATCACCAAGTCAGTGGTGAGTGCCTGTTCATCGCTGCCCGGCTCCCATGGCTTATGCGCCTTCGAAATGCCAGTGAATGGCGCTCTGCATGGCTGGAGAGGGGGGGTTGCACGAACAGTTGTTCTGCTCGTGCTCACACACCTCCCAGCCTCACGATGCCCTGGCCCCGCTCTCCCTACCGAGCCAGGGCACCTTGGCTGCTGCCACCACCATCCCAGCATGGCTTTTTCGGTGGCTTCCAAACTGAGTCTTCTAGCAGTGGCCGCTCTGGGCGTACGCTCTATGGTTGTACGCTCTGCCGGCAGCTGGCCCACAACCATAGAGTGTATGCCCAGAGTGGCCACTGCTGGAAGACTCAGTTTGCGTGATCGCTTCATGGCTGTTGTGTTGTGCTGCTGTGACAGTGCAATATAGCTATTTGCCCCTGAGGCTGTACCTGGCTCTTTGGGAGCCAACTCGCAAGAGAGAAGCCACCCAGCAACCCCTTCTTCAGCTGGGCACAGCACTGCTCACCAATGTAGCGGTATCCTGAAGGCGCCAAACAACGTGATCACCTTTGCCTCTCCCTCCGGTTGCCGCGGCTTATTACCTTCGGGATACTGCTAGGTTGGTGAGCGGCGCTATGCCTGGATGGAGGTGGAAGGTTGTCCAGGGCACTTTTTGTGGGGGAGGGCTTATATTTTTGCCCAGCAGAAAAATGTGGCATGGCCTTATTATCAGGACATGTCATATTTTCGGGGAAACACGGTAATAGCATCTGCCCTCTGGAACAATGCTCTCTCCATCTGGATGGATCCCACTCTGCTGTTGTTTAGAAGAGTCATAAAGCCATGACTCTTCACATAGCCTTTGGCAAGGCAGGATGAGATACACATACACCATTTTGCTTGCCATTTTTTTTATTTTTATGTTTTAGTGACTTTATTGTAATTTCTTTGATTATTACGAACAGCCCATAGGCATACCGAGCTGTGCAGCATACAAGATTAATAAATTATTATCATTTTTATATATGCAAAAATGTGTTGTGCAGGGGGGGGGGAAGGTGAGTTGGACTGCCTACAGGTATATGTGTTATACCTGCCTACATCCCCTTAAATATGATTCATTTTTCCTGAAATCAGATAGCAGTAACTATGTGAATCCGGAAAAGTTTCTTTGGATTTCATTTAAAGTGATGCCCACGTGTCTGATGTGCCTTCTCACACATAGTACATATCACCTTTTCCTTTTCAAATCCAGATCACTGCACAACCCTGGTAGAGAATGCAGCTCTGTTAAAGGTGTGTGCACAGGTGTTTCCATGCACCTGCCATTCATACTTTCATGTTTGCTATGCAAAAAAGCTCTGCAAGTATGACAACAGGCCATTATAGGTAATACAGTTAATGAAAGAGTTAATCTAACTTCTATTGTGGAAAGGGAGCACCTTCAGACCTCTCTGACAGTTTGAAGAGAGGCAACATTTTTTTCTAGCCAAAGTCATCTTATGACTTGTATGACTACCTTAGTGCGAAACTATTATTTTGTGTTTGACAGTGTAGGCTGCTACTAATCCAACACATTCACAATCCATTGCCTCCTAAGCAAACTGTCTACAGAAAGTAAATACGACATTATATTAAATAGAAGAACAAAAGGGTGACATTGATGTAGAGGATTTTTTAAAAAGTAATAATCAACAGTACCTTATAACGCGTCCATTTTCGACATAATACTGTACTCTGAAGAATGCAACCAAAGGAGGGATGAACTTTTCTGTTCCCTTTGAAATAAAAAACAACAAAAGTCAGACAACTTCCAGAATCAATCAATCTATCAGTCTATCTATCTATCTGTCCATCTGTCCGTCCGTCCATCCATCCATCCACTAATCCATCTATCTCATTTCTAGGTCTTCCTGATCTCTCAAAACTATCTCCTGATTCTAATTGTTTGACAGTTTTATTCTCAGTCCATTTTGAAGCTATGCAACCATCAAAGGGCTCAATCACAATAGTCTACTGACATGAATGATCCCAAAGAGAGGATCCTAAAGAGCAATCTGCAGGTTATATTTATTAAACTACTTTAAACTATCTCTGAATCTCACTCTGCACTAGTTTGATTTTCTGTAACAACAGAGATTAAAATTGTTTTAACTGGAGTCAGATTGTACTGGCTATCTGCCAGCAAATGACAATTAGGTATAGGTGTGTTGATGCTTACTTGTATTTTATTTACAACATTTATTTTAAAATATTAAATTTATTATACTTTAGTCTCTGTCTTTTTAATACTGATTTCTGAGAGACCCTACATAATCAAACCCACATATTTAACCAGGTATGTAACAGCCAACATGAAAACGTGGCTGCCAAAGTAGATAAATAAACTGATAAAGATACATTATACTTAAGTCCCATAATGACTCATCCTGATGTTTATGGCAGTGGCACCACAAACAGTGAAGCCTAAAGTTAAATAACATAAATAAATAATAACTGAAAAACCTTGCTGTGCTTACAGAAAAACATTGCAAACATGAGCATGAGCATTAAATATTGGGACAAAAACAAGCCATAGTATTTTTGGATCAGTTTCCCATTGAATGACATATTTCCTCAACAATCACCAACGTACATTTATATACCATAGGGCTTAATTCTGACTAGATAGGCAGTGTTGCATAGCAATTAGTGTTGGATTGGCTTTGGGAAGTTCCACATACAAGTCTACTTGTAACTAAATCCAGATACAAGGTACCCTACCTCAAGAAATTATTCTTGTAGGAAAAAAGGAGAAGGAAAAAATGCGACATACACACATGCATGCATAGAGAGCCATTTTGGTCTAGTGTTTAGAATGCAAGAGACCATGAATTCAAGTCTTGCCTTAACCATGAAAACCATCTTTGTGACTTTGGGACAATTTTTCTCTCTCTGTCCAACACAGGGTTGTTGTTGTTGTAATGAGGAGGAAAGTGTGTTGGATATGTTTTGCAAAAAATAACAAAGGCATAATATAAATACATATATACTATTGCCCAGGATCAAATACTTTGACCACCTAATGAGAAGGAAGGTCTAATGCTGGGAGCGATGGAGGGCAAAAGAAGATGACAACAGAGAATGAGGTGGCTGGATGGAGTCACTGAAGCAGTAGACGTGAGCTTAAATGGACTCCAGAGGATGGTAGAGGACAGGAAGGCCTGGAGAAACATTGTCCATTGGGTCGTGATGGGTCGGACATAACTTCTCAACCAACAACAACATTGCCCAAACAACTAAAGCATATGATCGCATTGTTAGAATTTTAGAATGCTCCAAGAGAAGAAAAATCATTGGAGCAGACAAATGTATGTGGACTATAAAACTGACATTGGACCCAAGTTATAATTAGTTTTAGTTCAATCAAATGCAGCGATACAACAGAGAAAAGAGTTGAATGTTACAAATACACACTGAAGGACTTACTCTGCTTCCTTCTTTCTTCCACTCCTTTACAAAATATTTACAAAGTTTCTGCTCCAGATCAATAAATACATATTCATTATCTAAAAAGGAGAGAGAATAAATGTTAGCAGGAACACCTGAAATTATTTAAATGCTCATGATTTTAAATATAGAGAATTTTATGAAATACAGTTTTTGCAAGCCAACCAGATTAATAATATTATTTGACATACATTGTAAGTTTACCATACGCATATACTGTATATATTAAAATTCATTTTACATAGCCATCCGCCTTCCTACCAGCTTTTTCCTAGCATAAATATCACTATAAGGTGAAACTCTGTATTGTATTAAGATGGTATATTCCAAATTATAATTTTCCAGCTACATACAAAGATACAGGAAGCCACAGCAGTTACAGGCTCAATATTACACAACTAGTTTCATCAGGTAGCTGATGATTTATCAGTACCACAATCATTTGGAGGGTTGCCGTGGGTTAGGATGTGGCTATAATAATCTTACTTTAATCTCTCTCCATTTCACTGCTAAGAAAAGTTGATATTTCCTAGGGACAAATCTCCCTTTGGTATTAACCAGGAATTTTGCCTACAATTAGTTCATGAAAACAACATTTTCAGAACTGAAAAAAGGAAGAACTACTCCCCTTAAACTCTTTTTGCAAGGATCTCATTAATTATCAGCCTGCTTCCCAGCTGAAGTTGTTCAGATCTAGGGGGAAACTCCATTCACTTTATGTGGGTAATATGACATGGTAAACCCTTCCTTCCTTCCTTCCTTCCTTCCTTCTTTCCTGTGGTGGGATTCAAATTTTTTTTACTACCGGTTCTGTGGGCGTGGCTTGGTGGCATGGCTTGATGGGCATGGCAGGGGAAGGAAACTGTAAAATCCCCATTCCCTCCCTATCAGCTGGGACTTGGGAGACAGAGAATAGATGGGGATGGGGCCACTCAGAGGTGATATTTACCGGTTTCTCCAAACTACTCAAATTTCCGCTACCGGTTCTCCAGAACTGGTCAGAACCTGCTGAATACCACCTCCCCTTCCTTCTCTTCCTCTCCCTCCCTCCCTGAACTAGCCTTGTGGGTTCCACCTGGGAGATTAGCTCCCGTTTTGTTAAGAATTGGCCTTTGAGACTATTTTGTACCTAAAGAGGAATTCAGGTGTTTAATTGCTTGGGTGGGGGAAGGATTGGGAAGACCAAACATAAGAGCCAAGCAGGATTTCTTTGCACCAAAAGTCAAACTTTGTGACTCACTAAGCCATTTTGAAATTTCTGTAAACACCAAGTGACCTGCCTGCCCTTCTCTGCCACGTGACCCCCCTCCTTTTACTCCTCCATCCCCAACCTGCCTCCAGTCTCACCCTGTAGTTGCCGCGTGCAGGAATGCAACCTTACATTCCAACTCTAATGAGGTTAATGTTGTCAAAATGCCAACTTGCAGGGTAATCCTCCAGCTACAAAACCCCCACTGCTCAACTATCCCCCCCACCTTTCACAAGAAAAGCAGTGTGCAAGAATGTGTATTTCCAAGATTAAAGATAAAGTTTAGAGATCCTTGTCATGTGCTTATTTCCAAGATTAAAGATAAAGTTTAGAGATCCTTGTCATGTGCTTAGGTTTCCTTCTCTTTGGCGGAGAGGAGGGGAGATATGTTCTCCTGAAAAAAATGACACCTGAATGCTCATTTAATTAAGCTGGCCTGTTTGGCAGATGGGGGGGGGGGAGTGAGAAAACAGGCCTGCAAATAACTGCAAGTGTAATCCTGCTGAAAACATCCATCTTCAACAAAATGACACAAGGGGGGGGGGGAGGTTTGATTCCTGTTCATGGCGTGGCCACAACCATAAATGACAGCTCCATCCATTCTCTTTCCAACCAAGTCTGATGAACATGGGTGGTTATAATCTCCCATCATTCTTCTGACCAAAAAAGGAGGGCCAGGGCAGAAATCAGACTAGGGTAAAAGTAAATCCTTTCAAAATAATAATGAGCAAGAAAGCAGGAAAGCCTCTTTGGAGGTCATGTCTAAACCCCATTGATTCAGTGTGACTGGACAGCGCAGATTTGGGAGAAAAGCTGATTTAAAAAATGCATGTGACCTCTTGGGAGACCACAAATGTAATTCTGAAGTGTGTAATTCTCATTTTAAATGACAGGTGGATAACAAGTTTCATCCAGAAAAACTCTCATTTTAGTCTAGGATTGTGTCTAGTGGGCAAGGTTCAAACTGTCACGTATATAGGTACTTTTGCATTATATTCACCTGTGCAAAAATCTCTATCTTTGAACCCAGAGAATTCATATTGAAATGTGAACCAGGGAGGAAATAATGTATTTTGAGGGACGAATCCTGAGCCTCCTGCTTAACGTATTAATTTCTACAGTGAATAAAATATGTCAAAGGATTATTATGTTCTTACTGATGCTAAATGAATTGGGATAAAGAAAAAAGTTAAACAATTGATAATCATTATCTTGGGCCAAAAGAAATAAATTTAATAGAGATTATTAACACATAAAGATTAGGTCATCACTCTAGAACAGTGTTTCTCAACCTTGGCCACTTGAAGATGTCCGGACTTCAACTCCCAGAATTCCCCAGCCAGCATTCGTTGGCTGGGGATTTCTGGGAGTTGAAGTCCGGACATCTTCAAGTGGCCAAGGTTGAGAAACATTGCTCTAGAAAGTCTAGTCTCAAATATTTTTGGACAAAGCAAATGGACCAGATCCATTCATGGTAGGCTTTCATCCCAGGTATGGAAATGTTTGAGTTTCCATACAAAGCCCCTGCTACTGGATCATTGATTTCAATGGATAAAAAACCCCAATGGATTTTCCCCTCCTCCCAGGGACATCAATTATACAGAGAAGAAATCAGAGGTCATTGGCGATGCTGACTGGAGTTGATTGAAGCCATAACTTTGAAGCGTACCAAACTGTCTACAGCTGACATGCAAAACCCGAGAGTGCTCATTTTTACCTCAGGAATACTTCACCATTATATTTTGAGGGATACCTTTTTTTAAAAAAAAAATCACAATAATACTCTGACATCTAAGAGAGGAAATACTGATATAATGAATGAATATTTGTGAAGAGAAAACAAATTCCACACAACAGTCCACCCGGTGTCTACAAAATACTGGCGGAACCAGACATCCAAACACCAAGGGTCAGTTTTCTCTTATAGAATCTCTTTTTGAATTATATCACATGCAAATATTCCCAGGGTATCAAGGTGACGAGGATTAGCTACAAAAATGCTGTTTAATATGTTGGAATGATTTGTAAGCCTTTCCCATGGCATAATTTAATAAAGTTCAAAGTCCTTCAGATTTTTGTAGAAACAACATTCTTTGTAAGTTATGAAAGAAACTGACTTTGTGATGACTTTGCAAATAGCCAGCCTTGTTACACAAACAATACTTTAAATTCTACCTAGAGGTGAAAAGAAAAGTTGGCAGAAAGAACAGCTGAAGGTAGGAAACGAGAGGGAGAAAGAAAGAAAGAGAAATAAGTGCAAATAAAGTGACCCCTCCTTTATCATATATTCACAGGTCAGGGATGGAAGGGCATTGAGATGTCTTTCATGCCCACTTAAATCTCTCTTAGTTCAGGCTATGGATATCTGTCAAATAATTGATCTTACTTTTTACAACGCTGATGCCAAAAAAGTGAGGGTCTTTAATTTTCAGTACATCACAAACTTGGTCAAAGAGTTCCTGTCCTGTGGCTTTTACCTGCAACAGAAAAATAGTATTCAAGCAGTTTAGAGTAGGGTATTTCAAATCCATCACCACTATGAACTCCTTTGCATTATGGCATTACGGATATGATTGGAACACACGGCTACAGAGTAAAGTTACGGATTATATTGAAGCATTTGTGGTAGGATTCCAGTGTAATTATTATTATGAATTATGTTTCACTCTAATAAAATGATTTAAATTAGCTTAATACAATATTAATTTCTAAACATTTTAGCAATGAATCATGGTATTACTACCTAGTAAAACAATGATGCACAGTATTGTGTGATATCCTGCTTTGCTGTTGTACACCTGAAGGACAGGACAAACAGTGGGCATTGTATATATCAGAACACTATGAGCTACTGCTTTGGTTCACACAATACACTAAGCCAAAATGTGATTTGCTTAGTTTGGATTAATTTGTTCTATGAGTCTAATCATCTACGAGCTGAGTATAAGTAATCAATTAATATTATAATGATTTAACATTTCAGAACTTTTATGTTCTTCACTAAGAGTTATAAGTGATTCAGGTATGAAATGACACATAGACTATGTTCATTTGGCACTGAATTATCTGATTCTCTGTTGGAGTAAAAATGCCCTGCATCAAGAGTGCTTGATCAAAGATATCCCAATCAAATTAAGACTGCCCATGTTTGATGAACTTCCAGATACAGTGAGATGACTAAGAGACTATCATATCTTCCTGCATTGCTTCCCAGGTTAAACATAGAGAAATTATTTTATTGCAAACAATGAAGAAGTCTTATGGAATACTGCAGGAAATCTGACTACTCCACATCCTACTCCAGATCTGCCTACACCAGATATCGTGCCCTACATATATACATCAGCCCAAGATTGAAATCCTAAGCTTTTTCACTCTGCCATTTCAAATTAATAGACTTTGAACATTGTTTTCTAAGGCATCTCTTTCATTTTTATACAATGGTTCAACATGGCCTGAGCATTGCTGATTCTTGCCTCAGTAGATCCATACCCTACAAATCCAGGGGTAAGTATTTAAAAGGGTTTTAATTACTTAATTGGCCAAGGTGGCATGGGCTTTAGGTCTAGAAATTATCTGCAGGTGACAGTTTAACAATAGCATTTATATTTGTATACAACTTCAGAATACACTCTAAGTAGTTTACAGACTCAACATATTGCCCCCAACAATCTGGATCTTCTTTTACCTAGGTTACCCATTCTTGCTTTCCAATAATTTCTGTTTTATATTTAATGTATGGCAAATCATGGCCTTGATTTGAAACCAACAAGTCAGGGTTTGAAATTGAAGCTTGTTCTAATTGTATGTTACTCTTATGTCTGAATTAACACACTTTTCCTTTTGACTAGACCTCAGCTCCATCTCATCTTTGTATCTGCTCCACCACAAGAATACAAAATCATACAGATGGAAGTGAAGCTTTGCTTCTATAGATGGAAAACAAAACAACCAAACAATGGAAAACTATGCCTGTTAAACACACCATATTTTCAAAGCTATGGAAAAGAGAATCCAGCCATATCTTAATTCTCATCCTATACTCAATGATGCTGGGAGGAAAAATGGGGAAGGAATGATCATTCCTAATTGTGAACAATTACAGAAATGGCTAAATATCAGTATTTACCCCAAAGGGAGATAATCCATTGTTCCAAAAGGGAAAAAACTGGTCTGCTTCCATTATCATATTCTCAACAATTCTAAAATGAAACTCCCATTTTAAGGAGAAATTATACAGGGGAAAGCCTTTTAGGTAAATAAAGCAAGACATTCCAGAAATCAAAAGGAAATACTACATTCAGTACTATGCATCAGCATATCTACTGTTTTTCTTCACAATTTATACGGAGACTACTATATCCACAAACAAGATTATCTACCAGAAATGCAATGCAATTTAAAAGCCCTTCCATTTCTCTTGAAAAATGGATATAGCCCACCCCAATACTGCATATTGTTTCTCTTAAAAGCTATTTAAGTACCATATTTTTCAGAATATGACTCAAAAAAGAGGGTGAAAATCTGTGTGGATCTTATATACCGAATACAGCATTTTTTGGCCTCCCGAAACCCTGCCCCCTCCACCAAAATGGTCGTGTGTAGCCTTTAGGGGGTTTCCAGAGGGCTCCTGGGGGCTGGGGAGAGCAAAAATGAGTGGAAAACAGGCAGTTTTTTGCTCATTTTTGCCCCCCCCCCAGGAACATTCTACAAGGCCCCTAAAAACTATTCATGCTCTTTGACCAAAACGGGGCTGTTTTCACCAAAAATGGGCCATTTTTGGCAGAGTGCAGAAACTTTTTAAAAAAATTTGCCTCTTCAATTCTTGGTGCATCTTATACTCCGGTGCGTCTTATACTCCGAAAAATATGATATGACAGTTGTGTGCTGTTCTTCCACCCTGTTTCTCCAGGGTAGTTTATCATTTTCATGGCTCTAGCCAAGGTGATACTGAAAAGCATCCAGAAAAAGCAAATTTGATTCAGACAAATGTGAAGAAAAGGATCTTGGACAATTTCTGAAAAATCATTTTGAAACCATCATATAATTTAGGTGTGTCAAATTGGATTTCTTCAAGGACCCAATCAGTATAGTAGTTTCCTTTGTGGGCTGGCAGGGGGAACAAAACGGGGCACAGGAGGCCACATGAGGCCACATGCATCCCTTTTTCAGCCTGGATAGCCTCTTACAGCACTCTGCCGGCCAAAATGGGGCATGGGAAACCTCACATTTTGGCTGCCAGAGGTACCGCAAGCTGGTCTTTTGCTATTTCCAGGCCGGCCCAGCAGGCCAGATTTAAGCACCCCATGGACTGGATCCACCCCGACCCTGATATAATCTAACCTCAGGGAAAGATAGAAACTTGAATATCACTACATTAAAACAAAACAGTAGAATTTCATGCATCAGCAGGGAAGTAAAAGTAAATAGGACCTTTTGCAAAATCAGGAAAAAGAAGAGGAATTTTAGGAATAAGGTCCTCTGGCATCCTGAACCTCGTCATTTATCCTCCTTGCCCGGAATATCACAAGCATTAATTAATATTTGCTCAGAGGAGAAGAAGACCGGTTATTCCATTTTCATTTCTAACAACTTTAGGAGATCTCCAACAAGAATGTCAAATTCTTGTGAACTGAGGTGACTATTTATTTATCAGATTTCTAGGTTGCCCTAATCTGCTATAAACCTGGGTGACTTACAAAATGCAACAATAAAAAACAAAGTAAAAATTAAGAATGAGATCATGAAAAAGGAAAGTCAGCAAAATCTACTATAGCAACATAGATTGTAATATATTGTTAAAAATGTATTATAGCAAAAGATATTAATTGACCAGTGGAATGCCTTGCCTGAAGAAGTTGTGGGTGCCGCATCGCTGGAGGCTTTTAAGAACAGACTGCACAATAATTTGTCTGGAATGGTTTAGGGCAGTGATGGCGAACCTTTTGTGGCTTGTGTGCTAAAAGATGGGGGAGCGCAGGGGGGGTCGTGTGTGGGCATGCCACACCCATAATGCTATGTGCCCGATCCTAGGGCATATGCATGCACACCAGTGCTCCTCCCCATTTTTGGTGTGCCTTTTTTGCCCTCCCCAGGCTTCAGAGGCTTTATAGGAGCCTGGGGAGGGTGAAAACAGCCTCCCGTGCTCCCCCTGGAGGCCCTCCAGAGGCTTCAGGAGCTTTCCCGAAGCCTCTCGAGCACGAAAAATTGGTCCTATGGGCAAACCGGAGGTTCGGGGACGGACTTCCGGTTTGCTCATAAGACCGGTTTTAGCCTTCTGGAGCCTTGAGGGGCCTTCAGGAGGCTTCCCTGAAGGCTCCAGATGGCAAAAAAATGACCTTACAAACAAACCAGAAGTCACTTTCAGTTTGTCCGTAAGTCCAGGTTTTTGCGCTCTGGAGGCTTCAAGGAAGCCTCCAAAGGGTGAAAAATGGCCTCAAAAGAAGGCCAAAGTCAGCTGGCCAGCACAAGCGTTCCATAGGTTCGCCATCACAGGTTTAGGGTCTCCTGCCTGAGCAGGGGGTTGGATTAGAAGATCTCCAAGGTCCCTTCCAACTCTATTATTCTATGTTCTAAAACACACATATACACACAGAGAGAGACCTGAGCAAAGATAAAAAAAGCACTGGTCTGTAACTCTTCAAAGCAACTGCATCTTTACCAGGATCTCATGACTGCTTCTCACAACTGTTGCATGATTCCATTAAAAAGTACAGATACTTTAATTGGTTCAGACATATACTAAAAATAAGCCCTAACATTCCAAAATAGAATCTCTTTGGTTGCAAACTGATTTAGTCATGACCCGAATCTAATTTTGGAAATTTGGGTGCTTACAAAAAAAAAAAATGGTGTGAAAGGGGAAATCGGCTGTGAAAAAAAAAGTGAATTTTTTGGTCAGAACCAAATTTGGTCATGGTCTGAAGTATTCGTGACCAGAGGTTCTACTATATTTGGAATAATCATCCAGTCAATTAGGAAGAACTAAATTTCAGACTTCCTGGATATAGTTGGACTTGATTTAAACTGGTGGTCTACAAGGAATTACTCCAAGTGAAAGTCAGAACAAGACTGGTGATTAAAGTCTGCTTATATTTTCAGTTTTAAGTTTCAAATGACTTCTAGTTACTACTAGTAATACTGGTGATTACAAATAATTGAAGGTAATGTGAGCTACTCTGATCTCTATATAAAGGTCCATTCTGAAGTCTTATGAAAGACATTGTCCTTGACATATGACCACAATTGATCCCAAAATTCCTGTTGTTAAGTGCAACATTTGTTAGGTGAGTTTTGCCCCATGTTATTATCTTTCTTGCCAGTTGTTAAGTGAATCATTGCAATTGATAAGTTAGTAACCCGGTTGTTAAGTGAATTTGGATTCCACATTGACTTTGCTTGTCAAAAGGTTGCAAAAGGGGATCACAGGACCTTGGGACACAGCAGTGGTCATAAGTATCAACCAATTGTCAAGCATTTGAATTTTGATCATGTGACTATGGGGATCGTGCAAAGGTCATAACTGTGAAAAACGGTCATAAGTCACTTTTTTCACTGCCGTTTTAACTTTGAATAATCAATAAATGAATTTTGTAAGATGAGAACTACCTGTACTATGGAAATAATAGGAAATTTGAATATTTTAAGGATGATTCCATTAAATAGATTTTTTATTTTTAGGGAACAATTTTATAAGAACATTTTGCTTATAATATATTGTAACTACTGAAAGAGATAATTTGAAAGCAGAAAAGTTTAATATGAAGCAAGCTATAAAAGACAAAGTGGCCATAATTTTTTAAAAAAATCTTATTTTAAACTGGAGGGAACCATAATTTGACTTTCTAACATTCTATATGATAAGTCACGATATAGACCTATATCCCCCATGAAGAAATAAAATCCTCCTATCTAAACAGAATGAATGTATAGGAATATGAATGCAACACTTGTATGCAACTCAATAAAGCAACCATGTCTTTTTTCAAAATCAAAAAGATACTGTGGAGAGGCTGCTTTAGCAACCATGAAATCCTGAAATAAGACATTCCTGAAATTCATCTATGGAAGAGCATCAGTAAGGGACATCATATTAGAAGCAGAAATCCACTCTAGGTTAGAGGTGGGTTGCTGTCGGTTCTGCCTGGATTGGCTAAACCGCTAGTAGTGGCGGTGGGAAGCTCCGCTCAGCCGCCAGGACGCTTCTGCGCATGTGCAGAAGCATTGCACGTGTGAGGGGTGTGCGCCCAAACTGGTAGTAAAGAAATTGGCAACCCACCTCTGCTCTAGATAATTTCCTATGGGTGATCTGACTGCCCCCACTCCTCAGAAAACAGCACGATGAGCTCTATACAGAATCTAGACTTCAAACAGGCTTAATATTTGTTGTGGTATTCAGTCACAAAGCTAAGTTGAAGAACTCTGTTTATAAAGTACAAGCTGAATCTAGTAAAGGTTAATATTATTAATAATAAGGGTTATTAGTATTATTACAAATTCACAAAGGTTATGAACTCATTGTCATCCATGGCAATTTGCTGAATAAGAAATGTATATACAAAGTTAGACCACCCTTCCAGAGATAATGGCTTTGCACTCTTCTTTTCTACTACACAGCCATTATTCAAAGTGGGTCCATTTTGATGAACTTTAATTCAGTTTTTTAAGTGCAGCAATTTGAGGAAGGATGAGATAAATAGTAGAATAACAAAGTATGGGAAATTGATAATAAAATGATGGTACAAGAGAGACAAGAAAAATAAGCCAGCTAGAGTTTGGTTTATGATAAGGGGCTCTATATATGATAGAAGTAAGTAAGTAAGTAAGTGCTAGATCAGTTCTCCTCAGGATGTGCATTATAACACATAAACATCAAAAGAGAAAAAACTACTTTGAATATCCAGCATTAAAAAGGGTAATAAAAATTATGGTATTTAGAAGCAAGCAGACACAAATGTATGAAACCACATAAACAGATGAGCTGCAAAGACATTAAGAAATTCAACAACATTTATGTTGTTTTTTAAAATACTTTTTGAAGGGCCATGTTATTCAAAACCAAAGTGGGAGAATGAATTATAGTCCTTTGACAATTTACTCTGAACACACAACTCCATGGTTTATCTTCCCAGATGATTTTAAAGTGCTCAGTAAGCTTCCCATTCTTTTCTTTCTTTGATACTTTTCTCTTCAGTGATAGAACAGATTAAAAAAGAAAGAAATAGACGGGTCTATGCATGACTAGAAATAGAAAATACACATTTTGAATCAGACAGCTAAGGGGAATCTACCAAAACAGGTGTATCTTGCACTTAAAAAAAAACTACATGTAAATCCTGAGAGAAGTTTAACTTCAGTGATAACATTTTTTATTAAAATACAGATCTTTAAACACATGAAAAAACTGGGCATTCAAACCTGCAACACTATAGAGATACATAATTCTATTGATATCTCCAATAGACGTCATAGATTCCAAATTACTTCATTCTCTACCTTACTACCTGCAGTACTTTTCAACTTTTATTTTCCTACAAGGAAAAATTCTGAGAATATAATGCTACATAATTTTGTTGGAAGATATACAGAATAATAAAACTTGCAAAGTATGATTCCCCAGGTCCACCATGTTGAAAAATTAACACAATGAAATCAACAGTCTCAAAGGAAAAACTTTTTTAGAGTTCTAACACTACAAAAACATCAAACAAATATGAAAAGAAGTTTCAGGGGAAAAAAAGATCCAACTTATGCTAATATGGTTCTATTTTTAAAAGAGACTTATTTTTCAGTTTACAAGCTTTTTTTCTTCTTTTTCAAATTGCAAATCCACGGAACCTCTAGTTTATTCCTTACACTTTCTAAATAACACAGGTACCTTATCTGTGTTATTCATAAGGATTTCCGAAACAAGCTTAGATACACTTACCCCGACAGTCAAACTGAGCTGGTCTCGATCTGGCAGAAGGACGCAGACATTCCTAAAATCCAAAGGCATCTTCTTTGGTAATAGCTGTTTGCTCATTGCAGAACTGGTTGTAAACTTCTCATACCGCTCCGTCAAGTAACAACACCGCAATCAGAGCCTTGGGAATCAAGCCAACTTTGCTCGGATTCTTTTTCCCCAACCTGAGGAATAAAAATCCTTAGAATGAAAAGGTTGGATGATTTTGTAGCAAGAAGCCTATACATTAAACAAGGATTCTTCGGAGAAGCAGCTCTAACCACCAAACATCCCTGAGCTCTGGCATAGTTATAACTAATCTTCTCATTAGTCAGCTCTTTTACTGATTAGCAGCTGGTTACGTTACACAGTAGGTGGAGACACTAACCAGCCGGGAAATTTATCCCAGGGAGGCCCAGAAAAGTGCCATCCACATGCTTGCATTCCCTTCTTTTGAATCAGCTACTTTATCCTGTGTGCCAAGAATCTTAATCCAGAATTACTGGTGGTTGATTTTATTTTTTCGCTCACACTTCCCTATGTGATACTCAGCTTTTAGAAAGCAAAGTCCTGAGTCATTGGGAAGAAAGAGAGAAAGCAGCGTAAGGGGCAATAAGAATAATGGGGAAAAAAATTACTTAGACCGTTGGACCTGAAATTACAAAGTCATTAGTAAATACCATTAAAGGTGACTCAGAAGAGGGAGCAATCATGTAGGTTTTTAAGTATTATTGGAAGTATGTGGGTAAGTTTTTCTTTGTAATCTACCGTAGCATCTGATTTCATTGGAACAGAGGGAAATGAGACATGCAGTAGAAATGTACGTAATATGGCACCATTTATTAGTATCTCTTTCTAAGTAGGCAGTGCCTCTACAGATGGCAGTATTTAAGCAGGGATAAGTTAATCCTTCAATATGAGAGCACCTAATCAGTGTTTCTCAACCTTTTAAGACACGTGGACTTCAACTCCCAGAATTCTCCAGCCAGCATGGCTGGCTGGAGATTTATGGTAGCTGGAAGTCCATTTATCTTCAAATTGCCAAGGTTGAGAAACACTGATGCTGTTGGATAGATGAGCAAAAGAGTGCATTGTAACCAATGAAAGGGACTGGGGGACAGATCCATATTTTCTGTTTGGAAATAGTTAAGACTCTTTCATTGTTAAAAGTGTCCTGGAACTTCTGCACTGATAATTGTTGCTCCATTGTTGCTCCATTCTATCTAGTCAATAATTCTTGATTTGCAACACACTAACAGAAATATATTGGATCCACTTTCTATAGTACGTGTCAACTTCATATCCGAAATGGAAATTAATGGGTTTTTTCTTCCATTTTTCCACTTTATAAAGACACTAGATAACAATGTCTATTTTCTCCTTTGACCTTTAAAATTTGTCTGGAACCCCAGTGTGTTCTATCAGACAAGATTAAATAATTCATATTTTATATTTTAATTCTGCAGAATATAAATTACATACTGATATTTTATAGTTGATTTCTATGTTCCATGCTTCAGTTCTAGTTTCGATGAATTTAATAATATGATGAGGAAAACAGCAGGATATTGAATTAACTGAGCCAATTCAGAATTTATGCCAATAGGTAAAAATCCCTTTCATGAATTTATTAAGCAATTATCGTTTTAAGATGTGCAGTGAATATGTTAACTGTCTTGGAGTTCTTATTTCACATGACTGTGACAGATAATCACTTTAAATATAAATTAAAAATAAAATCTCTTTGGATTTAAGTACATGGCAATCTTCAAATCTTATCCTTTGGAGCAAGATTGATACTCATACCATGAATGGTTTAGAATATTATATATTTTACCTAGTTTTGAATGAATCTTGGTTGAACTCAGAAAGTGTGGTTACCCCAAATTTAACCAGTGAACTCCCATCCACCCAAATTGAAAGTGGGGTCCAAAAAACTCAGTACAGGAACTTGAGAGTGCATCCTCTCATCCAGTTCAGGATCCAACAACAGCATGCATGGCTGATATCATCCAACATCTGTTAAAATACCTTAAGCAGAAGTACACCTTTAGTTGGCTTCTAAATCTAATTTAAAGTGACAGACTTGAAAGATTAGTATTGTGGAAGACTGACATAGTTCAAGAAATTGTCTCTGTTGATTCCAAGGTTTCAAGTTAGGTACTAGTTCTCTTTAAAAATGTGCTGATGACCAACAAATGACCCTTAAGCACATCTCCTCTGTTAACCATCTGATGTACTTTCCCTGCAAAGCTGAGGTCAGCTCAGGCCAGAAAAAAGAGATAACCTTGATGAGTATCATTTAGTTTCCAGATAAACTTGCAGCTAAGATCATCAGTCCAAACCTGCCTGTAGTATATCAATGGTTCCTAAATGATGGATTAGGTTTCCAAACAAGATAGTTTCTGGAATGCATGAATGATAACTAGCATGCAAAGTTAAACCAAGAGGCATTTCCTCTGAAGTCTCAAAATAACTCTCTGTCCACTCACCCCAAAATGCCAAACTCCAAATCAAACAAACAACCAAAAGAACTTGGCATCTCTTGCTCTAAAAATATTGAAAAATAGGTAATTTCAGAGGGAAAACAGCATTTAAAAGTTCCCACGTTTTTCTTCTTTTGGATGCCGTTGAAAGCATCATTCTGGTTCTGATATTTAAAAGGAAAGATGCTGGATTGAAGAGATGTTTTTTTTTTAAATGCATTTCAGGTGGATGAGTTAACAGTTCTCAAATGTTCTGTTTCAGACATCCTCTAACAGTTCAGCACTAGAAGTTGAACGAAGTTGTATGGGCAAACAATCCTATCAGTCATTTCAAGAACCATAGTTGCACAATAGGCATTAATAATCAGTAGTGATGATAGTATGATGTATATATAGTATGCAGTAGTGATATGATGACAAGCTGGAAGAACAGATTAATAATCAATAACTCTGACTGCTGAGCCAGCTTGCTGCATTATTAGGTCACTGGGCTAGTCCTGCCTTTGGCACAAAGCCAACTGGGTGACTTTGGACCAGTCATATCTTCACGGCTCTAGGAAAGAGGCGATGGCAAACCACTTCTGAAATCTTGCCAAGAAAACTGCCAAAATTGCAAGTCTTGTCCAGGCAGTTACTAGAAGTCAACATGCGCTCAGACAGCCCCTGCCATCCCCGCAAAAATTTAATCTTCGAGTAGTGTTCCTCAACCTTGGCAACTTGCAGATGTCTGGACTTCAACTCCCAGAATTCCCCAGCCAGCGAATGCTGGCTGGGGAATTCTGGGAGTTGAAGTCCGGACATCTTCAAGTTGCCAAGGTTGAGAAACACTGTCTTAGAGGATATAGAAATATTTCACCATATGACCATCCAGTCAGAAACATCTCCATTTATTAACGGAGCAACAGCAGACTTTACTTACTTACTTATTTTATGTTGCTACCCTATTTGCCATGGTGACTCAAAGCGGCTTACATAATTTAAAACACATTAAAAAAACAACAAAACTAATGAAAGAATCAGATAATATAAAATCACCCCCCTCCATTCTCCCCTGCCCAGTGATAGCAGCATAATATAGGAGTATTTGTCCATTCTCTATATTAATAAAAAGGGAAGAAAACCATGATTTTTGTCAGCTGTAAAGAAGTGGGAAGAGGAACACTTAGATGTTAATCTAGTGGGCAACTATCCCTGAAAATACCGATAACATGGAAAGATGCTCAATAGGTTGGAAACAGAAGGGCCACAAGGCAAACAATAAAACCACAGTGCGAAATAATCATGCACAAAGTGCCAGCCATTCCTCTTCTAGGATATTCCTTTCCACCCCATTCCCATTTTACCTCCTTCTCATATCATGAAGCTGCATGAAATCTTTGACACACTCTAGATCACGGGTGTCAAACTTGCAGTGTCACATTGCCATCAAGTGACGTATCGTGACATGTGGCCTGTGCATGGTGCATCCGGCCCATGGGCCACCAGTTTGACACTCTGTTCTCAATTATTCTACACCTATAAACTTGGGGAGTTAACCTGAATTTATCACTATCTTCTTTTGTGAGTGGATATACAAAAATGAAGTCTTTGTTATCTAAATTCAGTACAGATGATAGATCGATTGATAAAATATATATGGTAGGTTGGTAGAATAGAATAGAATAGAATTTTATTATTTGTATGCCGCCCTTCTCCAGGAGGACTCAGGGTGGCAAACAATTCAAGGGGGAAAAAGGGGAACATAAAAAACAAAATACAAATAATAAAAGTAAACAACAGTCACACAACCATACATGTCGAGAGGGGAGGGAACTCATCACCCCCAGGCCTGCCGGCAAAGCCAGGTTTTGACGGCTTTTCGGAAGGCCTGGAGAGAGGTGAGGGTCCAAATCCCTGCGGGGAGCTCATTCCAGAGGGCCGGAGCTGCCACAGAGAAGGCCCTCCCCCGGGTAATAGTCAGGTGGCATTGGCTGGTAGATGGCACCCGGAGGCGGCCAACCCTGTGAGATCTAATGGGTCTGTGGGAGGTAATTGGCAGCAGGCGGTCTCTCAAGTACCCAGATCCAATACATTGAAGGGCTTTATAAGTTACGACAAGCACCTTGAAGCGTATCCGGAGACTGATCGGTAACCAGTGCAGCTCGCGGAGGATAGGTGTAATGTGGGTGTACCGAGGTGCACCCACAATCGCTCGCGCGGCTGCGTTCTGGGCAAGTTGAAGTCTCCGAATACTCTTCAAGGGCTGCCCCATGTAGAGCGCATTGCAGTAGTCCAGTCTTGAGGTCACGAGGGCGTGAGTGACTGTTGCGAGCGCCTCCCGGTCCAGGTAGGGACGCAACTGGTGCACCAGGCGAACCTGGGCAAATGCCCCCCTGGTCACAGCCGACAAATGGTGTTCTAAAGTCAGCTGTGGATCCAGGAGGACCCCCAAGTTGCGAGCCCTGTCTGAGGGGTGTAGATTTTCACCCCCCAGCCTGAGTGATGGAATATTGACCAAGTTTTTGGGAGGGAAACACAACAGCCACTCGGTTTTGTCTGGATTGAGTACAAGCTTGTTAACCCCCATCCAGACCCTAACAGCCTCCAGGCACTGGCACATCATGTCAACCGCTTCACTGAGTTGGCACGGGGCGGACAGATACAGCTGTGTATCATCCGCATATTGATGGTGTTTTATCCCGTGCCGTCGAATGATCTCACCCAGTGGCTTCATGTAGGTATTAAATAGCAGGGGGGACAGGACCGAACCCTGAGGAAGCCCGTATTTCAGGGGCCTAGGGGTCAACCTCTCCTCCCCAACTAAGTAGGTAGGTAAGTAGATAGATAAGACAGACAGACAGACAAGACAAGACATAGATATATACAGATTATATATATATATATATATATATATATATATATATATATATATATATATATATATATGTATATACACACACACACACACACACACACACACACACACACATACATACATACATACATACATATACACACACATAGAGATTCGCACACCCACCCACACAGCGTGATATACAGTACTGATTTACTATACATATATAGGACTAATATACTGGATAACCACACCACAAAGTTTTGGGAGAGTACCATAATTGTGAACTAAGTGGAGGTGCATCCTGAAATCAACCCAAAATTTAGCAGTGAAGTGAGAGAAGATTCCTGTGATGAAGGGAAAAAAAGAGTTCTGGGATCATGATGATTGACACATGCTTATCCCAAGCATGTTTAAACTCAGTTAGTGATGACTGACCTACTACCTTTGCTGGAAGTTGATTCCAAGCTTTCACTACTCTTTCTGTGAAATAATACTTTCTAATATTACTTTTGAACTTCACTCTACAGATTATGCCTATGTTCTGAATTTTTTTAAAAAATCAGGAGATGCCAGTCAAAGCGACAGCATATATATAAGCAGAACATATGTATGTATGTATATGTGTGTGTGTGTGTGCGCGCATGTATGTATGTGTGTGTATATATACATATACATACATAAACACACACATATACATACATACACACACACATATACATACATATGTTCTGCTTTCCCTAATTTCCATATCTACATAAATATTGTTGCTTATGAAACAAATGGTTGATTGCATCACCTCCTCTAATAAATTATCAATTAAAATTCCTTCTGATGCACAACAAACCAGATATCTTTCAAAGCAATTGATTCTCATTAGAATTCAGTGCTTTATTTCAGTGAAGCTCCTGGGTTCAATTTCTGGGTTCAATTTCTTTCAGTTAAATCCGATTATGAAGGCAAGTCTGATTTATTAGATGACTGGCCCATCTAGTTGAATACTTGCACTTGTTCCAGGAGTTCAGAGAGGGCCTTTTCCCAGCCCTACCTGGAAGGCCAACAACAACAAAGGATTAAACCTGAGAAACGTGCATGTATCTTTGCCATGGAGCAAGCCACACCCAAACATCCCTCATTTGAGTCTTTGATAACAAGAGCCATGAACATGGTTACTGCTATGCTCCTGAAATACAATAGAGCATCAAAGGCTTAGGTTTATTGACCCATTAGTGTATACCAGAAGCCAAGTTTTTATTTTATTTTATCTATAGCACTGTTCAGTACAAAAGAGTCCAGTAGCAACAGTTCTGACTTTTACTGTGAAAGGAGGGAAATTAAGCTGGTGATTTACTCTTGATTTCAGTCTTCCCCTCACTTTCATTGTTCTGAATAATAATAACATCCTTCTTGTAAGCAGCAGCTAAGTGAAAATTGCTTGGCCAAAAGCCCAAAAGTCAATCAATGGATCTGAGGGTGTCATTACTCATGAATACTTGAAATTAACAAACAAACAGTACAAAAGACCCACAGTGTCAGACAAAAATCCAAATTCACTAGTTATAGTTTTATTGACTTTAGGAACTCCCTTTTCAAGACTGGAACACAGAAGGTAGCACGATTCCTGTGGTAGTCACACATACTAGGAAATTCCTTGGTTCCAAATCTAAATACAGTTAAATAGACTTTGCTCTATCAGCAAAGGTTAAGTAAGTATTGCTGTTGAAAAATTGAGCAGTCAATCAAGACAAAAATGGGCAATCTCTTTGTTATGACAACACATCTTTGTTTCAATAGATTTCAACATTCATGATGTACTGAAGAGAAGCACGACATGCAAACAAAATAGAATGGGAAGATATATAGTAAATTAAATCCTTATGGCCTGCCTTCATCCATAAAAAAATTGATTTGAACAGTGGGGCAAAGAGGTATAGCTCTGATGTACATGAATTCATGTGCAACATTTAGAATCTAGTATGTTCTAGTATGCAATACAACCAGGGATGAAATAATGTTAGAACCTTCATAGGTGGTAACTCTGAGGAATCTCTTGAAGAAAATGCAATTGCAGTAAATGAATGTCTGCAATCACTACAGGAAATTCTTGACTTATAATTGATATAAGTTCTTGATATAATAGTGATTGAAGTTACGACAAGCCAGAAAAAGCTCCTTATAACCAGTATTCAAATTTCTGATATCTGATCACGATTGCATTTTTGGGACTCAGCAGTTGGCCCACATTTATGGCCATTTGCAGTGTCCTGAGATCACATGATCACAATGTATTGGATTTTTGGCAGAAACCAGCATTTCTTTCAAGTTTCCATTAAAAAAACTATGTCCTAAGCGAACCATGGGTTCGCTTAATGGCATTCACTTAATAACTGCTGCAAAAAAAATTTTTTAAAATCAATTATGGTCACATGGTGAGCTGCCTTATAATTGTCACAACATACAACCAGAATTGTAGGCTCCGTTATGGTCATCAGTCAAGTACAACCTGTGTTGTTCCATGCACAGTCAGCTCACTGGAGACAGAATAATGAGAAAGTTCCTTTCTGAGCTCCCCACAATCATCCACGTTGGTCACCAGTGAAAATATCTCTGAGAAGTAAATGTTCCAGCCTCATTGCAACATGTGTGTATGAGACAGTTGACCTAGTCAGGGTATTTATTATACCTGGAATGCTGGAAATTGACCCAGAAGACTATGAACTTTTTCCTCCCGTTTCCCATGTTCAACAACAGCAAATTTCCAGAAAAGATTGAGTAAAAACAGAGGAAGGGAACGCAATGCTATTGACCCATGGTGAAAGATGTTGACTAGTCATAATATGTAAGATAGTTCCTAAGAGCCATGGTGGTGCAGTGGTTAGAGTGCAGTTCTGCAGGCTATTTCTGCTGCCTGCCGGCTGGCTGAGATTTAGCAATTCAAATCCCACAAGGCTCAAAGTTGACTCATCCTTCCAAGGTTGGTAAAATAAGACCCAAATTGTTGGGGGCAATATGCTGACTCTGTAAACTGCTTAGAGAGGGCTATAAAGGCTGTACGTACTATGTAAGTCTAAGTTCTAGTGCCAGTGCTAACACATTTTAAAGAACTTTTTTTTTAAAAAAAGAAATGAAATGAATTGGATTTTTATAAGTTTTGATTCGTTTTCTTTTCTTTTTTTAAAAAGAACACAAAGATATAGGTAAAAGTAAAAAAGATCAAGGCAAGTAAAACCACCATCTTTTCTCCTATATATTAGCACAACATGCAAAAGCAATAAGGTGAACTGCATTCAAATTCATAGCATTCATTCCTAGCAGCTTCTCTGCTGTTCTATAATAATACAGTAGCAGTGCTTTTCCTAACTATTACTGTGGAATGGCAGGATGTGTCATGAAAGAAGAAGAAGAAATCCTGAATATATGGGGGTGAGGAGGGGGAGAACCCAACTATAATGAAAGGGAGGAAGCATGGAAGTCTTCAAACAGATATCAGTTCTTAATCATTTTGCATACCCCTAGTTCAAGGTGAGAGTAGAGCTTTTACTCTGTATGATTTTGGCTTTTGAAGAGCTGTGGGGAAAAATGCTTGAGCAGATTGCTACGTAGTGTACTCGTTTTGACAAAATTATTATATACACCAACCCACTTAAGATTTCCTTAACATTTTGCAAGATGCTTTTAATGCTCCCTGCCTAGCAAGGATGTGGAGCTTCTTATAAATTCTATCTTGTATGTCTTGCATTTTGTATCTCCTCTAAGCAGAGCAAAAACTCACCATTTTCTGCACTGAATAACCGATGCTGTAGCCAATATCTATGCATTCCAGCATATGCAGTACCTCCCAAGAACATTCAGTTGTAAATAAAAGTTCGTCCTGGTTACATAAAAGCTCTGTATTCCGTTGGAAACATGCACATTCTTCCACCCCAAAATCAGCCAATTAATAAACATTTCGCATTCTTTCTTTCATCAAAAACAGTGCACAATCCTGTTGGTTTTTTTTTATTACAAGCACTAAAAGAGGGTAAGGCTTGAAAAATTATTGGCCTATGCAACATAGCAGATACCATACCTATTGAGAGAATGCCTTTGGGATGGTTAGAACCTAATGTTATTACAGTACATTTATAATTTAACAAGATTTATTTTATTATCCTCTGTCAATCCTTCAGACAGGGATTTATAACTAAACTTTTCAAGTTAGAAAATAATCCTGTTTGGGTGGGGTGGGGAAGGTTGGAAAGCAAAAAAAACCCAACAACTTAGAGTTCAAAAGAACTTAAGACAGCTTTTCCCAACCTGGAATCTTTTAGCCATGCTATACAACTCAGATCACCCTGAGCTAGTACTATGGCTTGTGATGCTGGAGAGCACATGGGAGCTACAGACTAATGCTGGGAAGAACATCAGGTGGAAAATTTTTGTTTAGATGTCTGCACAACAGACAATGGAGGAAAAAAAAGATGGAAATGCCTTTCATAACAGTGTTTCTTTCTTAGCTAATGGGAAGGATGACCATGAGTTGATAGTCAGATGAATGTGTTACAGGAAGGATTCTATTTTATATACATAGATAGCACAAATTCCTCTCAAGGATTCCACTGTCCCCTTCAGGTTAACTCTGATAAATTAAAGTTTCCTCAAATTTGGCACCTTCAAAATATATACATTATGACCATGCCTGCTGAGGAATTCGGGGAAGTAAAGTCCATACACTACAGGATTCTGGTTAGGAAAAATTTAATTAATCATTACTAGGGATAACCTTGAAATTTTCCAATTCTTGAGATTTTCCAGTCCTTTACTCAGTATCCATCGAGTGTAAACATCTGAGTCACTGAAATCTATGAATATAAAGTCTATATCTATCTATCTATCATCTATCTATCTATCTATCTATCTATCTATCTATCTATCTATCTATCTATCTATCGATCGACCTACCCACCTACCCACCTACCTACCTCTCCCAATCTAATCCATCTAATCCATCTATCCATCCTCTATCTATCATTTCTGTAGGAGCTTGAATCCTTATGCAGAATCTGGTTTACGGTACATAAAAGTTTGTACATAACTTTTTGAGACAACCATACCTCAACACAAGATATCAGAACAAGGCTAGGAAATCACAAATTGGGCCAACATTAGGGTTACAGTTTGATTTAATTTGAATTCCATGAAGACCATGCACACACCATATTGTGTGCCCTCTTTACTGTCTATTATTCAAATTGAACATTAATTCCCGGAGGTAGAAAAATACCTTTTACTTCTAGTTTTTTTTAGTAGAGTCCTAGAGCTAGTCTATTGAAACAAACAAATCAGTCCTAGCAGTTTAATACTTCCATAGTAAGTAGGAGCATTCTTCATTGTAAGAACATCCTGGATTTAAAACCCAGCTCAACCATGAACCCTTGGGGACCCCTTTTGCAATAAATAAATAAATGAGGTGAACCTCAATCAGGCGCCAAGGAAGGAAGGAAAGTAAGTTCGAATTGCCCAAAGCACCAGAGTTTTACTGAGCCAGCAACTGCATCTTTTGCTCTGGTGCAATTATTTTCTTACCATAGGAGAACCTGCTTGCTATTGCCGCAATAAAGTTTACATCAAAATATCTTGGCAACTCGGTAGGTTTTTTTTTTCTTGGCATCGATCCATTTCTTTTCTTCACTTGTGAATCATTTTGTTGCCATTTTTTAAAGGTAATGAAGTTGCTGCTTCTTAGCTGTAGTTTATTACCCATTAAGTATATGGAGCAAATAATACAGGTAGGACCCAAAAAATTGAGCCCCAAATTTATGTTGCTAAGTGAGGCATTTGTTAAGTGAGTTTTGCCCCATTTTATGACTTTTCTTACCGCAATTGTTAAGTGAATCACTGCAGTTGTTAAATTAGTAACAAGGTTGTTAAGTGAATATGGCTTCTCAGCTGACTTTACTTTTGAGAAGGTCGCAAAAGGGGATCCTAGGACACTGTGACCGTCATAAATATTAATCAGTTGTCAAGCATCTGAATGTAAATCATGTGGCCATGGGGATGCTGCAATGGTCATAAGTGTGAAAAATTTTGATAAGTCACTTTTTTCAATGTTGTTGTAACTTTAAACAGTCACTAAGCAAACTGTTGTAAGTTGAGGACTACCTGTACAGTTTTTTAACCTGTTAAATATATGGGGAAAAAAAATACTGGCTTACACCTTGCATACATAAGCTCAGTTTGCAGTAGGAAAACAGCTTCACTCTGACGTAGACCTCATCATGCTAATTCTGGATCTCAGTGAGAAAATAACTCATACCATCCATTCTTTCCTCTTCTCAGGAAACATCACTAATTCCAACATGCTCCCATTTACCAAACTCACCTTCTCTACCAGTTACACATATACATCTCAACTGTACTGATAGTGAAAGTTAAATCCAACCAAGAACCCTGGTATACCGGGTATAATTTGTCCAAATGCCAAAACGTATAAATCAAAATTGAGGAAGAATATGGGAACTAGTGCCAAACAATAAAACACTCAAGGTGATTTTATAGATAGATAAACAGAACATCGCTGAAAATAACTTACAAAAGCAGAGACTGATCCTTGGACAGATTATTCAAGACATGAGACTTAATATTCGGTATCTGTTTTTGTATCTGCTTTTGGAATCAGTTCCCCAGGAAAATTTTTTCAATCCTTTGTAAGAGACAAAGGCTGTGCTTTAATCAGATAAGATGAAGAAGGTATTTTTATATAGTTACAGACCAGGAAATCAGACCGTGAAAAAAAGTAACTCGCAATTGTTGGAAAACAGACAGGAAATACAGATAATTTCTGACATATTTTGATTCTCACTACTTTTACTATGAGATGTACATGTTGTTGTGGTGGTTGAAATCTGGATCATCTCAGTTAGGACTGAAGATGGAGCTATTCCCATTTTATATTCTCTTCTGTGTAGAAAAACAAATATTAAAATTGTCCATCAGGGAATTGGTTTTACAGAGTTTGTTTTATATGTCACAATATTATCTATACCTTTTTTAAATATTTACTGGTAAAAAAAAATATTTGGCCACCTGTGGTTCCAAATTCTGTGACTTCTGGCTTTTCTTCATAAGCTACAATTCCACATATTAGCAACATGTGGCACAGGCCACCCTTTTGTGCTTCGTTCCCCAAATCCATCCTTCTCCCATAGGTCCACCTTACTAAAATGTCCAGTTTTCTGCCTCTTCTTCCCAACATGCAAATAGCTTCTATACAAAATGAATACAATGCAACTTTTATGACAAAATATCATTACAACACCCTTCATATCTTTTAGGAACTAGTATGGCCAATGGCACAGGGGCACACTCCAATTGCTCAACTTTGTGGCCTTTCAGAATGACAAGAGGGAGCTCTAAATTGGGAGAGGGGAGGCGGGCAGCATGTCATACTCCCTAGACATGGGGCTACCACAATGAAGATTTGCCTCCAGATCCAGCCCCTCTTATGCTATCTTTTACATGCTGCAAAGCAAGTCTACAAGAAGAATCAGTCCTAGTTTAGTTAAGCTATTTAGGTGAGTCCCAACTGTGCAAGATACCTAACTCAATAAATTTCCAATAAATGCACAGATCCCATCCACTGAAGATAAGACATCTATGATGTAGCTTGAATGTCTGTTCCTGCTTTCTTCTTCACACGTCCTCACAATACACAGAAAAATAACACATGAAAGCCTTCACCCACATCTGACTGCCCATTCCTATGTATACAAGCCTGCAAGAGAGGATAACCTTAAAATCTATACTGTACAGAAAATCTTTTAAAAGGGGGCAGATCTCAAAGCAATCCGCCATGAGATTTAACCACATCCATTGGTGATTATATCATTAAGTGATATGTGAATGCGGGATTCTATATACCTTAAAGGAGCCTCGTGAAAGCAAGATTAATAATTTATCCAAGTAGGTATTTATTTTATTAAACCAATTTAGACGCCGCCCAACTCACACACAGGTGACAATCATGTTCACAAGAAACTAAATAGTTGGGTTAAATCTCTTATTACCTTTCATTCTTAAAGGAGGTAATGTTGCTTATTTGGTATGTGGGCAGTTGGAGGAAAATGACTAACTTCAGGAAATATGCACACATGATATTTCCAGGATGACAATGTTCCTAGTTTACACCTTGCAGGTAAAACAAAACAAAACACCAGTGTATGAAGCAGCCCTAAGCACATAATTTTAATTGAAGGAGTACAGAAATTTCACCTTCTCCACTGAAAACACTTATCTTTAAATTTAAATGAACCCCCTTGAACAACACATTTTCATAGCAATTCCTAAATTCAGTTGTCTGATAAATTTGTGAGATGCATATTCTATACATATAGAATATATTTGGAATTTTTAAAATAAGTTTCAAACTAAAATACTGTGCTGCATCTCAATACTGCTATCTAAAAGGCACACCTCATCTCTGTAATGCAGTTGTCTAATACTATTGATACTCAAGAACAGCATACAAAAACTCAGGGGAAAACCCCAGCGGGGTGGAGTAGGGCAGGAAGATTAAACGTGGAGAAATTCTGAAGTTTTTCAGGGATTCAGCTGAGCGTTTGCATCATTATTGTAAACCTGTTTATCTCTTCAAGGTTACAGCCATGGAATTTATAATTATAGTCATTGTTTCTTCTATGGTAACTTTTTTATTTCCGACGCTTACTCTGAGAAACTACCACAGATCAAAACCTAGAAGTAACATTAAACCATCATTAGCGGGGCTAGGCTACCTTACACATTTAAAAAAACACACTCACACAAAGCATTCTTCGGGAAAGCTTTATCCCCAAGAGCCCAAGAAATGAACACTCAAGAGTTTCTCCGAAGCCGATGCCTGCTTAAACCTGTTGCTTGGCACGCGACTCTTAAAACGCTAAGCACCGCCGAGCGAACGTTTTACAACAACACAACAAGTCTAGGAGGCAAGCAGCAAGAAAGACTTTAAGCTGGGTGCTTAACCGGGAAGTTTCACAAAAGCGTGCAGGAAAGGGGAACGGCGCCCTTCGTTCTACCCGACCGATCGTGTGAAACGTGGATTACACGCCGCGCGCGTGCATGTGTCTGCACACGTAGAAAATACGCGTGTGAGGGACGAGGGGGACGGAATAGCTAGTACTTACGGCTAAGTCCTGCGTGCGGAGCGGCGAGTAGCCGACGAAGGGAGGGAAGGAGGGGGGAGTGAGTGTAATTAATTTGACTCTTGACAAGCGCGGTCGCTTCTGTTTCTCGGGCGCAGCTACTAATCTCCTCCTCCTCCTCTCCCCCCCCTCCAAAGGAACTCAAGAGGAGTCAACCTGGATCCTCTTTAATGGCGAGGTAGCGACGACCCCTCAACAAAGCGGGGGACCCGATGGGACTTGGCGGAGGGCGGAAATTCAGCCTCGGCAGGCGCCCTTCCAGCTGGCCCTTTGGGATTAAGGGTGAGCTGGGGGCGGTGGAGCTCTCGGCCTGGCGAATTGGCCGCCAATCGCGGCGCTGCTCCTGCCATTCCCCCCTCCTCCCCCTCCCGGTGGCGCCTTCCAAAGCCGACTGCTTGTAAACAGCCGAGAGGGCGGCTTTGTCGCTTTCTCAAAGGAACCCCACGTGGAGAGGCGGGGGTCCCCAAAAGACGGAGTCCCCCCAAGAAAGCCCAGCATCCCCACTTCCTCGATGCCCCTCTTGAACAGCGGCGGGCATCCCCCTTTGGGATGAATGGGGGGGGGGGGTGAGTGGGTTCGTCAACCCAAGAGATCGCGCAGCCACTATAGTTACAGTTCAGGTCGATGCTCCTGACGCTTGGGAAGCTCACCCAGGAACCAGCCTCGTGGAACTGGGCAGCCGGAGCCCAGAAACAGCCCCTTCCCACTTTTCAGGGGGCGGTATGCCCTTTTCAGATATCCTTCTTCCTGCAGGAGCCAGAAGTGAGATTAGAGGAGAATCGCTGAAGGAGGTGTGGAGTTGAGCTGGAGATGTTTGCTGAGGACTAGCACCTTGCAGTAGGTTTTTAGTCCTCAGTCCGGTGATTCAGACCTCATGATTGGAGTGGGTTGATTCATGAGTCAACTCATACATGGATTCATTTGTATTGTGGGGGGGGGAGGAGAGTCAATGGTCACCTGCCAGTGGGGTAGGAGGGCAAAAAGGGAAAATGTATTTTCTTTTAAGACAATGAAAAATGGGGTAGTGGGGAAAGCTTGGTTAGCTTGGGGATCACTGGGTTACAGATTTCATGAGAGTAATATATGAGAGTAATGTGAGAGCATAGGCACCAAAGACAAATTCCTTGTGTGTCCAATCACACTTGGCCAATAAAGAATTCGATTCTATTCTAATTGTTACTTGCTGGGTGGAGATTTGTTTGGTTATTTAAAAGCCACCCAACTTGGTGCTAAAAACAATTTTAAAATAACAATGACATAAATAACATAACAAAAGCCAAAGTAATGCCATGTTGCCAACAATTGACTCAGACTCCACCAAAACATGGTCAGCATGCCGATCAAACTCACTGAAAATCCTGGCCTAATATACAGGTAGTTCTCAACTTACAACAGTTCATTTAGTGACTGTTCAAAGTTACAACCAGCTAACCAGTCAGGTGTCAATGGCATTTCTGCCTAGCATTCAATTCCCCTTGGTCTAACTACAGGTAGTCCTCAACTTACGACCACAACTGAGCCCAAAATTTCTTTTGCTAAATGAGACATTTGTTAAGTGAGTTTTTCCCCATTTTACAACCTTTCTTGCCACCGTTGTTAAGTAAATCACTGCAGTTTTTAAGTTAGTAACAAGTCTGTTAAGTGAATCTGGGTTCTCCATTGACTTTGCATTTCAGAAGGTCGCAAAAAGGGCTCCCATGACCCTAGAACCGTCATAAATATGAGTCAGTTGCCAAGGATCTGAATTTTGACCACGACCATGTTGCAATGGTCAAGAGTGTGAAAAACAGCCATAAGTCCCTTTTTTTCACTGCTGTTGTAACTTTGGTCACTAAACAAATTGTTGTAAGTCGAGAACTACCTGTAAAGTTTGCATTCTGCACTACAGCCACATGCAACTCATCAAAATAAAATAATTCCATTCTATAGCCATCTTGTCACCACCTCTGTAACCAGAGGGGAACCAAACAAAATTCTCCAGCGCTAGGCTGCTTCGGGCGAACTGGCAGTGGAAAGTGTGACTGGATCGCTGAACCGGTAGGGGCGGCATGCTCGCCACGGCCCCAAATGTGTTCCGTGGTTGCCCTACCATGTCGTTTTTGACATTTTTAATGTGCTGCGCATGCACAGACCTATTTACAGGCAACTGCACACGCATGCAGAGCAAATTGCACGTGCACCGAACTGGCAGTAACGCTGGCAGAAACCCACCCGGTGCTACACCTTTCTCACACAAGGGTGATCCCATGACAGACAGCAATAACCCCTCAACATTAACCCAAACCAGTCCAAACCAACAGTTCCAAGACCAGAGTTTCTTCTCACCAGTTTTCTGAGAGATGGTGATACATCACTCCAGAGCCACCTAATGGTGGGATACATAGGACAGATACCAGTCTTTACAGATCCTCAGCTTCGTGAATCAGATGAAATGGGCAACATAAATGGGTCGCCAACCAATAGAGCTGGTGACCCAACTGCCAAGTTGACCTGCTCTAATATGTACATTCTACTCACCTATTCAAATTTGATAGCGCTTGGGTATTCGCTTCACTTGTCCCATCTATGGATTCCATCAATCAAAGTGTGTCATTGATATGCAACGGAATTGTGAAAAATCACAAGCTTTCCTTTTACCAAATCAAAAATTACATGCTTTGGTTTTTACCAAACTTTGGGAAAGAAAAGTGGTCCATGTTGTATATCTAGGACAGTGATAGCAAAAAGGGAGCACTTGGAAATCATCTGGGCCATGACCAGGAAGAGGAAAGAAGAACCCAGGGGAGTTGCATGCACTGGGAAATGAACTTCCTGTTTCCGGCACATGCATGTGCGCCAGCCAGCAAGTCTTCCGGTTACTGCCACGCATGTGCACACGCCAATCAACTGGCCGGTGAGCATGTTCACACTGGAAAACAGAAGACCAGTTCTTTTGGTTTCCAGCACTGCCGCATACACAAGGGCCAGCTGATTGTCGCATGCGCCAGAAACCCAGAAGAAGAACGGGCAACACGGTGCCAGGAGACATGGCTCTACGTGCCACTTCGGGCATGCATGCCATAGGTTCGCCATCACGGATCTAGGACTGCAGTGCATTAGGCTTTACAATGGAGTCCATTTTTTTCCTTCAGTTCCAAATTTCTTCAGCTGTGTGCCAGTGATGTCAACAAATGTTGGAAGGTGTCATTACCAGAAGTGTTCTTTAAGTAGAGGCCATTATGGAAATGTCCATATTTCCTCTCAGAAGTCAGCTTAATCAGAACAAATTGGAATTAATTTAATTCTGTTGCTGAATGAATATCATTCTGCTGAAATATAATTTAGACAATGACACCAATTTTCCTTGAGTGTAGGCACATGTTACATAGGAATCACACTTGACAATTGGTCCTCTACATTCTTTGCTTGTTACACACTGCAATAAAGATCAACAGTAAGGTATTAACTATATGAAGTTGAAAAAGATTGTGTGGTTTGGAGTCCTTGGTGCTCTCTGAGCTTGGTTGTTTTCCTGCATGTGTTTCATTACCCAACTGGGTAATATTATCAGAGTGTGGGGTTTTCCCTCTGTTTCTATACAGTAGCTTTCCCTTGACCCTTCTGTTGAGAAAATGGATGGGATGTTGTAAGATGGGAAAATGAGTAATGGGGGGAGGATTGATAGAAATATTTATTTATATTCATTTATTGAATTTATATTGCCGCCTATTTGCCATGGTGACTCAAAGAGTATAAAACCACATTTAAAACAATAAAACTGCTAAACAGAATCAAATACATTAATACAATAAAATAAAATCACCCTCCCCCCCCACATACACCCCATCCTGGTGACAGCAGATCATACTAGCCATTTAATGGGTTCCATCCCCCTCTGGGTTCTCCAGGCCCTCTGGCAGAACCAGGTTTTCAGCACCTTCTGGAAGAGTATTAGAGTGGGGGCCATTCCAGTCTCTGGGGGAATGATGTTCCAGAGAGAGGGAGCTGCCACGGAGAAGGCCCTACTTCTGGGACCCACCAAATGTATCTCCCTTGGGGATGGGACCTGCAACATTCCTGCAATATGTAAAAACATTGATGCTCTAGAGCAGGGCTGTCAAACTCACGGCTCACGGGCTGGATGTGTCACATGCTGGCCAGGCCCATGCCCAGGTTAGCAAAGGAGAAAAAAATCACAGTACATCACACGATGATGCAAGTTTGACACCTAGACTAGAGAAAGTGACTAGGGAAATGTTTTTTTTTTTACTCTGCCAGAACAGTAGAATTCAGGAATATTGAATATTGAAACTAAATGGAAAAATAGATAAAAACTTGGTTCGTACATTAATTTAAATCATGGCTTATTTAACCATGATTTACCCAGTGTACCACAGTTGACATTTGCATATGATATGCCCTAAATATTAGTCATATAATATTTTAAGTTCAGACAAGTGTAGACTATGGCAAGGGACCTGAACCCCAGGACCCCAGCCAACTGTTGGGCTGTGAGTGGTTCACAACTAGGCTGTGAAAGTGCATGTGAGTGGTGCATGCATCCCCAATTGCGCGATCAGGGGACAAACACGTGTATTCCATTTGCTTGAATGCCGGGCACACATACCCGCCATTCACACCAATGGAATTGCACATGTGTTTGCCAGCCACTCATGCAGAACCATCCCATCTCTCACCCCCGCCATTCTGCAAAGCTGGAAAGGTTGGGGAACTCTGGATTATGGCTTTGCATAATGTACAAATCTAGCTCTTAGTAAGTCCTTCTTCACATAACAGTTACTTGGTAGTGGTAGGAAAAAATATATGCAATAATACATTTATTGTAAGACTTTTATTTATTTATTTCTCTGGAAGCTAATTGAAGAAAAATCTTGACTCTTTGTTGTCATCAGCCATTCAGTCATGTCCAACCTTCAGCCACTCTATGGATCAACATTCTCCATGTCCCTCTGTCTTGCCCCACTTCCTTCAGATTCGGTTCTACCACAAAACCGCGGACGACAAAATCGTGGTCGACGAAAGCGCGTATGTGACGTCATCACAGCGCGACGAAAAAGATCGAAAAAGATCAAAAAATGTAAAAATAAAGCTAAAACCTTCCCCTAACCCCCCCAAACCTAACCCTAAACCTAACCCTTAACCTAACCCTAAACCTAACCCTAAACCTAACCCTTAACGTAACGAAAAACCTAACGCTAACCCTTAACCTAACGCTAAACGTAACGCTAACGCTCTAACCCTAACCCTAACCCTTAACCTAACCCTAACCCTAACCCTTAACCTAACCCTTACCTTTATGTGAATCGGCTTGCTGTAATTTAATTTTTATTTCAATTTTTCGATCTTTTTCGTCGCGTTGTGATGACATCACATACGCGATTTCGTTGACCGCGCTTTTGTGGAACGCGCTTTTGACGGGTCACGTCAGATTCATTATGGTCATCCCAGTATCATCCTTTATAACCGTGATGGTGAACCTGTGGCACACGTGCCACAGGTGGCACGTAAAGCCATATCTGAGGGCATGTGAGGCGTTGCCCTATGTCAGTTCCAGCGCACATGTGTCTGCTTGTCAGCTGATTTTTGGCCTTCTGGAGGGCGGGAAAGCCTCCGGAGCCTGTGGATGGCAAAAAACAGGCCCAACAAGCCTACCGGAAGTCCGGAGGCTTCAGTGAGGCATGCACACATGCATGGTGGGAGTGTGGGTGTTTGTGTGCAAATGCACCAGGGGAAGGCATTGCATTATGGGTGTGGGTACGTGTGCACGCTACTGCATGCACATGCGCACTTTTGGCATCCGGGCAGAAAAATGTTCGCCATCTCTGCTTTATAGTGTCCAGCCATTGGATACGAGGGCAGCCCCTTCTCCTTTCCCCACCAATCACTCCCACCATGTCTGACTTTTCAAATGAGTCCATTCACATGACATGGGCAAACCACGATAGTCTTTTTTTTGATGTTCTTGGCTTTGAGTGGTATTTTTGTTTTTGTTTGATATTAAGGTGCAGACCAAATTTGTCACTTTCATCTTTGACCCTCAGGATTAGCCACTCCAAATCTTTGTTGCTTTCTGCAAGCAAAATCGTATATCAGAGGTTTATGCTATTCCAACTTAATCCCAATGGTAGATTCCTCCAAATGTGCATTTCTCTTAACTGTTTCTGTGTACATCAGGGGTGTCAAACTCACTGCCCACAGGCCTGATGCATCACGTATGGTCCATGCCCGATTTAACAAAGGGAGAAAAAGTCATCATGTCACATGACACCACCATGATGATGCAAGTTTCACACCCATGGTGTACAACTTGAAAATATAAGTGGTAGGATTCAACCTTTGCAAAGCACCTTTTCCAATTCTGAACCAATTTGTGTCTCCATATTCCATTCTTATAGTAGTTGCTTGAATGACCTGGATGTAGTGTGGTGATATTCCCAGTTCTTTGAGGCCATTCCAGAGCTTGTCGTGGTCAATGCAGTCAAAAGCATTTGTGTAAAAAAAAAACAACCCACATATTTTGGGTATTCCTTTGCTTTTTTCCATCATCCAACATAGATTGACAATATGATCACATGTGTTCTTCCTTTACGAAATCCCGCTGTCTATTATATTGGATTGGATTCAAAGATTGCTGGATTATTTTCAAGAGAATTTTACTCATGTGTAGTATCAAAGCTATGGTTCAGTGGTTGGAACAGTGTTTTCTATCTTTCTTTGGTATTGGGATAAATATCAGGATATTGGGATAAATATTGACCTATTGTTTTGGCCACTGATAGGAGTTCCATTCATTTTGGCATAGCACTGTCGTTTTGTTGGCAGTGGTCTCAACAACTCTTCCTGAATTCCAACAACTCCGGGGGCTTTGCGTTTAGGCAATGGTTGAGTGCCTTCACTAGTGATGGCGAACCTTTTAGACACCTAGTATCCGAATTGCGTGCATGCAAATGCTGAAACTGAAATGTATGTGTGCATATGAACTCGTGCATGCGTGGACATTGTGTGCGTGTGCATGGACATGCACGGACATGTGCAGCAGAGACCCGAAGACCAATTGGCTGGCAGGAGGTGGGGCATCCCAACATCAGCAGCCGGCAATAGATAAGATCTTTCTCTTTCATGAGCTTCTGTTTTGTTGTTTGCAGGGAAAAACAGAAGCTCACAAAAGAAATGCCACAGAGATCTGCCCTGGGGCGATGGTGCACATGCTAGCAGAGAGGCTCTGCATGCCACCTCTGCCCCGTGTGCCATAGGTTTGTCATCATGGGTTTACACCCAGAGGATATAATAGTCTTTTTAACTATAATCCCTGATCAACTGCTAGAGCTAATATTTAATCAGTAAAAACAATGGAAGTCCTCATGACTTTTAAATGTTCTAACCTGTTTCAGCCACAAGTGACTCAGAAGTTAGAAATCTGGGGTATTTAGCCTCCATACATTTAATGAATGCATATCAGTGGAAGAATATGTAGAAGGCATCCATAAGTATAAAATAATTCAAAGAAAAACAGAGCAGAACAATTCTTCTATTATTGTTTTCTATGAGTATAGTACAGGGAATGGAATTACACTTAATTAGCTTCTGATATATTATGCTGAACACCATTTCCTCTCTGAAGTGTAATTTTCTATTCTCTCAATCTTACACAGCTTGTTGGTACCTAGAATTAGAAAATAATTTTCAGGTGCTTCAGGGGTAGTTATTTTTATATGGTTACACTGAAAACACAAGCGAACTCAATGAGAATTTAATTGTGAATCCCATTTTTAGTTATATTCACATTTGGATGAAAGTTTTTCCTATACTGAAAAAGGAATCCCCAAAATTAACAGCTTCCATTTAATAAGATATACTACAGTATGCCAATTCTTCAACATCTTAATGGATCTAATCTAATGGATTAGAACCAGATTTAACTGCAACTCACCTGGGTCCCCCAACACACTAAATTAGGCTAAAATGATACATGGTTTGATAACATAGCTATTGTAGTATGCTGTGTGAATCAGGTCATTACATCAAGAGACATTATACTTTATTTAGACTTATACAGTTGCCAAGTTCCCAAATTTTGATCCATTGTCCATAGGGATATTTCACTGGTTATATGAGGGCTTGTCATAAGTCACTTTTTTCAGTCCTACTATCTCTTTGAACAGTCATAAATAAATGATTGTTGAGAACTACCAGTATTGTATGACTATCTCAGTGGTAATTTGTCACCTGATTTAGAGTTTAGTATGTTGGGTGAATTCAGTAATAGGCCTGAATAAATTGCTTGTGATCCAGCTTCCCAACGTAAATAGATGTTCAGCTGAGATCCATCATGTTGTTGTTAATTAACCAATCCAAAAATACCCAGATGATTAGTTTTGATCCATGAATTGAAAATAATATGATTCTATTGGGGGGGGGGATTGTATCTAGCTTCAAATTCAGAATCAACAATTACTTACCATTTTAAAAAATCAAGTAATTTTTAACTTTCCCTATAGTTTGACTCTGGATATCTGAAGACATATTAAGTAATCTGCAATTCTGAATCTTAGTGTTACAGCATTCTGTACTAGTGTAAAACTAAAAGAATGAAGCTTACTTGGAAAATATTTTTAAATGATGCAATTAAATAAGCCTGCAAAGGTATGCCAGGCACCATGTTAACTAAAACTTTCATAGCTTGAAAAGATCGAACCTGAAGATATGACCAAAAAGCCACAAAAATATACATTAATGTTATCATTATAGCTATATTTATATTTTTATAATCAGGAACCACTTGATTCATACTTTTTCTGGCTACTGTTGGTTTTGACAATAGTATGGCTTGAATTACAAGAATGACTATCTCATTTCTAAAGCATTTATTCCATCTCATCCCATCTATGTTTAATCATATTTTAGCTGTTCCATTGTTAAATTAGCAGTTACCTCCTTCTTCTAGTCCCATCCAATGACAGTCTCAAGGTGTGTAAAACTGTGTAAGCTTTATCATAAGTTACCCCAGGGGGGAGGTCATAGTCATATGGCTGACCAGGACTGAGAATACAGAGAAGATAGGAATTGGTTTGGGGACAGCAATTCTGTTCAAATAGATTTTTGTTGACTCAAGGATGAGTGGATTGTACAGTATGTCAGCAATTGGGGAAAGGCTCTAAATGTGCACCCTATAATATCACCCACAGCTATAGCAGCATAGCAGAAGAAACCATTTCGAAGCATATGCTTGTGTACCCTGTAACAAAGGAATTCCACAGTTTTAGACATAGCCCTGCTAAGATGCTAAGATTCTGCTACCTGGATTTACGAGGAAGGTTGTATAGACATATATTGTCACACTGGAAATATAGGTGCCATCAGGGTGGGACTTTTTAGCAAAATTAGGAAAGGGCTTCCAAATTCATCAGGGTTGGCTAGGTGTACTTTTGATATAAATTATGTGATCTGTGACATCATCTAGAACTAGTGCATAGAAAAACATTGGGCTAGCTAGCAGTAATATTCACAGTTTCAGAGAATAACACCTAAATAGCATTTTTGTTCATCTACTTGATATCTCAGAAATAGCAGTCAGTTGGGACAAAAGCTAGCCATGATTGCTTCACTAGTATTTTTTTTAAAAAACCACTCAGAGTCATTTCTTTTTTATTGCCAGCAGTTTTGGATTGTTTCTAGAAGAAAAATGGGATAGAATATTTGGAAAGTAATTAATGAATTAAAAATGGATTGTATGTTCCCAAGCTATCATCTATTAATAGAAATTACCTGTTAAGATAGATGAGATGGACAGCAAATCAATCAAATAAACAAATAAATAAGATCATCAATACAAAAAGGAATAAATTAACCATATTTAGATAAAACAACTTTTTAACCTGCTGTCTTCCAGATGTGATGTCCTACAATTCTCATCATTCCATTTCTGTGTGGGTTGGAGATGATTCTATTTGTATTCCAACCCATCAGGTGGGCACAACGAAATTTTTTTTTTCAGAATGGAGATTGTGTAAAAAGTAATTTTTTCTGATTCTGTGAGCCACATGGATTCTAAGAACCCTGCAAAAACCAGTTAGAAGTATTTGCATGCAAGCCTTCTGTGACAGGAACTCCTAAGGTATGGAAGTATGCTAAGATTCTTTTAAAACCATTCCAAAAAAAAAAAAAGGCTTATAGAGAATTCCTCTTGGGTCTGCTGGCATAAATCATGCCATAACTTACAGCAACAGCTTTAGCCTAACCACCACAATTCAAGCAATTAGCTGGGTAATTGGAAGATGTTAGAAGCACACCTGATCTTTAGTTATGAATAAATATATGCCAAATTGCACTCTTTTGCTTGTGGTGTTTGAGTCAGAAAGTTTATGCTGTTTAGTTTAGATTGTCTGCATTAAAGTAACTTTATGTAAATATAAATTATTTGGTACAAAACAAAATTGTTTATAATCACCTAATTATCCAAGTTCTTAAGGAAACTATTCAATACTTTGCTTATGAACAGTTGTGTGGATGAGGAAGTGAAGCAATCTGTGCCAAATTCATGTATCCCTTCCTCTCTCTCATAAGCTCCATTTTATGATAGAACCATCCCAAGCATGATAAAACTGCTAGAAAAATATCAAAAATAATATTGAAACCATTAAAGAACCTCCAGATGAAACTGATCAGCATAATAAAAAGTACAATGGCTTATCATTACCTCCTTTTTAGAATATTTGTTTAGTTCATTGTGATTTACCCAACAATTTTCAATAGAGACAATGTCCATCAATGGTCATCTAAAACTGCACTCTCCATAGAAATGATTAAAATAAAATTGCTTTTACTACAGCTTTATGTGAGTTCTGGAATAAGAATATAAAATTATGTTTAAAATTATTTAAGGCAAACCATCAGCTGTGTTGGGCTTCATTTCATTTCCAGAATAATGGTAGGTTATATTCTGACATTTCTGGACAGTTTCACGTTAAAGATGATTGTTCTTGATTAATAAAGTACACCCTTCATAGTTTATTCTATTTAAATTTTCTCTTGTGCAGCTCTTCTTTTCTCAATCCCTATTTCTTTCATTATAGTTAGTTTCATTCAAGCCTCCATGAAAATCTCTTTTCCAGACTTTGACTGCATTCAGCGCTATTTGCCTTTACTAAGATTGTAGCTTTGAGTTTTCAGACCTAAACATTTGCACCTTCTTTGTGGCTCCCATGTTTTTTTAATTGAAAACACGTGTGCAAATATGCTGTATTTAAGTGGCATAGTCACACAGGTTTGCTGCTGAAGGTAATGATAGGTTTCTAATGCAACAGGGAACTATTTGGAATTCGGAATCTTGAGCAATGTTTACATTTTGGAAATGAGACTAAGTTCCAGTTTCACCTGGTTTTAATGCCAACATTGGTCTCTCGCTCTCTCTCTCTCCCTCTCTCTCTCTCTCGCTCTCTCTCTCTCTCTCTCTGTCTCTCTCTGTGTGTGTGTGTGTGTGTGTGTGAACCACTGTATTCTTTCTTAAGCACTCAGGGTTCCACATGGCTAAAATTCCAGAGGTTAAATGATACATGCATTTTATTACAGGGAGATTAGCAGTGGTTCATTCCTGATGCTTTTTCCTGAAAGCATGCTCATTTTTAGTCCTTGATTCCCCCCCCCCAATTCTTGAAGTGCTTATTTTGATTTACGTCTCAGTATCTCCCAGATCCACCCAGAATGGAGGATCTGGCAGGTACAGTCTGCAAACTACAATCTTGCCTCCTCCCTTCCTCCCTCCTTTATAATGAAAGAACTTGGAGAATGAATAAGGGACTGAGAAGAGGCAGACAGTGACTCAAAGCAGCTCTGCAGGGCCGAAGCCCTGAAACAAAAACAATTGGAAGCAATTGTCCTCACTGAAACTGCCCTTTGTAAACTCTTAATTTCTCTGCAAGCCAAAGTGAGATGCCACTTCTTCTTTGGTCCCAGACTTTTTAAGATGTTGCCCCGGAGGCAAACAGCATTCCTGAAAAGCAGCAGGGGCCACAAGAGGCTGCACAAGCAAAGGAAGTCTTAAGCCAAGAAAGGTAGTGGAAAAAACACACAATGCGCAGAGAGTCTTCCAGCAATCATTGCCTGAAGGGTTTATTTTAATGATATGTTTTGCTCCCTGCATAAAACTCATCTACAAAAAGTTCTTCTTAGGAGTTATCAAATTTCCTTAACATTCAGTATTTCATAATCTCTCAGAGTGATTTGTTGTGGGCCAAAATGAATTTGAGTAATTACTGAACAATGGCAGAAAATGCATCTCTCATTTCCCCTGAAATAAATAAACAGGACAATCAAAAAGGGATTTTGTGACTGGCCATGTCCTCTGTGACAAATTATCTGAGATTATTTGATGTGTTCTCAAGATTCTCCTTGGTTTACACTGCTAAGTTCTTGGACTTTAGTATACTTGAGTCTTTTTCTTTGAATAGGAGTAGCAGAAGTTTCTTGGAGTAATGCCAATGATATACTCAGGACATGGGGGTTTTCGTGATTTTCACTAATATTTTTTTCTGTGTAATGAAATGCAAAAGGTCCAAGTTCCAGAACACTTTGGGAGTATGCAAATAATAGGCTATCTCTGATCAGTTGAGACTAATCTTTAAGCATCCAAGATCATGTGGATGTGCTCTGTGGCTTCCTGGATCATTGCCTTTGATGTTATTTCTATTATTTGAACATAGAAGGCTCTTCTTAATATTTTACATATTATGTAAAAGTTCTAATGGTCATCAAAACACAAAATCCAGAGAAATAAATGGAAATGGAGGCTTTCAGAAGACCTAATTCTATCTGAATGTTCTCCTACTGTTTACAACTGCTATTAAAACACAAAACACCCTACTTTCCTTTCCCAGCCTACAGTTGACAGATTGAAAGTGTTGACATGCCATTCTTGGCTCTTTTCTCTTTAAAGAGTTTCAAAGGTTTATCTCACTTGTTAAGCTACATATTTTTATATATGTTGTGGCTTACAAAGTTGGGAAAAATGATGGCCCACCTTTTTAAAATATAAATGGACTGTGTCACTAAATGCCTTGTAAATTAGGAACATGGCTTTAAAACCTAATGTGATGTCTCCAGGGGATCAACTTGTAGCCTCTCATCTCCAAAACTGGATAAAGAATATCATAGTATCATACCTCCCCTCAAGAACGTGTGGCTAGCCCCATGCAATAAAATCTGGCTGTGCTTTTAAACAGGCTTTGGTGGCTGCGTGTTTTAAACTATCTTCACTACAGCATAAATAATGCCATCCACTTTGAAAGGTATGTAAGGTTAATCCTTTTAATTCTGTAATATATCAAACAGATATTTGAGTCATAGCACAGTTAGGCATCAAAGTTATATCATCTCCCTGCATCTTTTTAAAGATCCCTTTAAACTGCTAAAGATTCCCCCCCCCCTTAGTTAAAGGTTCCCCCACACATGCGTGCTAGTCGTTTCCAGCTCTAGGTGGTGCTCATCTAAGTTTCTAAGCCAAAGACCCAGCGCTATCCGAAGACATCTCCGTGGTCATGTGGCCAGCACAACTAAACACCAAAGACGCATAGAACGCTGTTACCTTCCCACCAAAGGTTGTCCCTATTCTTCTACTTGCATTTTTTAAAATGTGCTTTTGAACTGCTAGGTTGGCAGAACCTGGGACAAGTAACGGGAGCTCACTCCGTTACGCGGCACTAGGGATTCGAACTGCTGAACAACTGACTTACTGATTGACAAGCTCAGCATTTTAGCCACTGAGCCATCACATCCCTCTTCCCCCTCTACTGCTGGTTCTTTCTTTCATTCTATGTAATACCACACATATTTTCTAAGTCTGATTTCTTAAAGTAGGCTAAATACCAAGACAATGTATGAAAAACATTTCAATGAAGCCAAGGTTTGCACCTTCCTATTTCATTGTAGCTTCAGAACCCTGATAAAAAAGGCCTTCTAAATGCTAATTTTCTTTGATCAGAAAAGCACTCCCTTTGTCACAATAGCAGATAGGCAGGAAGAGGGACCAATAGCAGCCAATAACTGGGTGATTGAAGCCTTGCCCCATTTTATATGCATGCAGTACATGTTACGAGGGGGCAGGGCTTCAATCAACCAGTCACACCCACTATTTCAGTGCATTTGACCTCCTTGTGGACATTCCTGAGCACATTCGCTGTAGCAGGGGGTAAAAGCTGAGACTTCGTTTAGAAATAACAGGGTGATTGAATCCTTTCAAATCTCTACCACACCAAAATACAGTGGATAGTCACATGGTGGTAAGATGCTCCCAGTGTCTGAAAAACCAATTCATTTTAGCCTGCCTTGCTTCCTGAAGCAAGGCAGTTTTCCAGAGGTAGGTTTTGCACACTTTATAACATTTAAATATGCATGCTCCTATTTTCCTTGTCCATAGCTCAATTGCAGATATGTGAGCAAAAAGCTTTCATTTATTTTAGCACTGTTCCAGAGGTGGGTTCCTACCAGTTTGGACTGCTTCGGCCAAGTAGGTAGTAACTTGGCCGCACATGCCCCTGAACTGGTTCTATCGGAGGCACCTATGGTGCCGCCATCTTGTTTTTTGCTTCTGTGCATGCGCAGAATCAATTTTTTCATTACTGCCCATGTGCACATCAAGCGCATGTGCACCCGAAGTACATCCCTGAGGAAACCAGCAGTAAAAGAATCCAGACGCCACCCCTGTTGACTGTTCACCTGAATCTCGAGATGCAAATGTCCTACAAAGCCTTGGTACTATCCTTTATATTCATTATATTCTTGCTACTATCCTGTGTGTGTGTGTGTGTGTGTGTGTAGTGGGATCTCGCTGAAATGTTGCCAAGACAATCTCAATCTTACACGGAAAAAGACCCGAATACAACAAGACCAGCATACCTACACCTGTGAAAATCTACAAAAACAAATATCTTACCTCTACAGGGAGGAGCACATCTGACTACCAAGCCAAACTATCCAACCTACTCCAAGACCCCGCTTACAGATCCCACCACCTACCTGGAAAAATCCAAAATAAAAGGCTCTCCCATCAGTGAAGAAATCAAGCAAAGAATCATCCCCAGAGAGAAATCATCAAGATACCCCAAGCTCTATGGCCTCCCCAAGATACACAAAGAAGGAACACCACTCAGACCCATAGTCAGCTCCATAGGCTCACCTCTACAGAATCTTGCCAAATTTCTTGCCAAACAACTTCAGCCCTACACAGAATCCCTCACCTCACACGTACAAAACTCACTCCACTTCATAGAAACAGTAAAGAAACAAAACCTACAACCCAGCAACCTATTTGTGAGCTTCAATGTCATATCCCTCTTCACCCAAGTGCCTATTAAAGAAGCCTTGACAGCTATCCAGAACAAACACAAGCCTCCTAAACACATCCTAGATCTGACCAACCACTGCCTAACCAACACATACTTCATCCATAAAGGACAAAGATACAAACAGATAGAAGGAGCACCCATGGGATCACCCCTCTCACCCATCATCGCAAACATACATGGAACATTTTGAAATTAACACCTTAGATAAATCTGAACACAAACACAAACTCTGGCTTAAATATGTTGATGAGACTTTCGTGATTGTGCCACACCGAAAAGAAAAACTGGACAACTTCCTCACACATCTCAACAGCCTACACCCCAAAATGCAATTCACTATGGAAATAGAAGCAAACAACCAACTTCCCTTTCTGGACGTCCTAATCTACAAAAAACCCAATGGCTCCCTAGGATACACCATCTACCGGAAAAAAACACACATCAACCACTACTTAAACACACAATCCCAACACCACCCTGCACGGATCAACTCTGTAGCCAAGACCCTCATCTCCAGAACCAAATGCCTAGCTGACAAAGACCACCTGAAAATTGAATTACATACTCTTACAAATGTATTAATCTCCAATGGATTCCAAAGAAAAAAAATTACCAACCTAATCCAAAGGGAGACTCCCTCCAAGAACCAAGACACAGAACAGGACAATGGCATCACCCTCCTCCCTTACATCAAAGGCACCACAGGTAAAATCAGCGAAATTCTCCACAAACACAATATCAAGACAGCCTTCAGCACTGCCCAAAAAATAGCCAACAGCTTAAGAAACCCCAAAGACAAGATCCAGTTAGAAAACCAAGGAGTCTACGAAATACCATGCAAAATCTGCCCTGCCGCATACATTGGACAAACTAATAGAATAAATGCACGCATAGCAGAACACAAGGACGCAGTCAGAAAAAAAGAAAAAAAACTTCCTTTTCTATCACATTAAAGCAACAGGACATGAAATTGATTTTGAAGGAACCAAATTAATCTCCAAAACAGAACACTTCAACAAGAGAATAATTATGGAAGCCATCAAAATAGAGAAATACCCCCACAACATGAATAAAGATGACGATACCTCCCACCTAGCAGACATCTGGAAACCAGCCCTAGTCAACAAACAAACCCCACCCACCACCCAGGTCATTACAACACAAAAGAACAACAGACACACAGCCAACACCTCAGCCGCACAGGATGATATGAAAAAGCCGACCAATCTACAAACATCAACTCCATCTACCAATCAGGATGCAACTACACAGCCAATCAACCCACTTACAGCAACAAAGCCAGTACTCCACACACCCCCACCAAGATTTATAGAAAGACAACAGCTCCGACCACGTCTTTCTTGCACAAGCACGAAGATCTCCTTTATATTTATACTAACCTTTCCTAGGCTGGAATTTTAAAAACCCAAGGCTTGAAAGTTTTAAAGAAAAGATTGGTCAAGGATCGTATAAGGACTCCTGCCTTGGGAAATAGGTTGGACTAGAAGACCTCCAAAGTCCCTTCCAGCCCTATGATTCTAAGATGAATAATATTTAGTATTAGCCCTGGTTCCACCCTCTCTTTTATCCTGGCTTAATCTCGGTGTGAGAGCCAGCCCCTGGCTTGTTTTTAGCCTTCTGTTTTACACAGCTCTCCTGATGCATTCATCCCTTGGCACTTAGTTTTCTTTTATGACTGCAAAGTTTCTTTTGAACTGCAGCGTAAGCAAAGAAAGCCAGACATTATGGGTGTCTGTGTTTATGTTTTGCAGGGACAGATATGAAAGTGAAGGAGCCACAATTGCTGTGAGGGCTAAAGAGGAATGCTGGCAACTTCAGCTCTCTTTGAAAAACATCAGCTGCCTTGGGTGTGCTGGAGGCATCTCTAGTCACTGGGCACAGTCCTCTTTGAACCTGGCCAGAGTTTAGACCACTTGGCACAGGCATTCTGCTTATCCGGAATAAGTATCATTTTTCTCTCTGTTAAAGCTATCCTTATTTTTGTTCTTAGCCTGCCTTAGGAATACCTGTTGCCTATAGCACCACCTGTTGGAATTTGTGGGCAGTTTAATGATTAACAGATGATTAAACAGATAATTCAGATGAAACAGGATGCTGAGGCACAACAAAGTATAATTTATTGCCATGCTAAAAGCTAGCAGGTAGAGTAGCACAAACCCAAACGCCATAAAACTCAGAACTGTTAATAATTTACAGTTTCTCCAATGTTCTAAATCTTCTTCCCGCAGAACCTGCAATGAGGAGAGACTTTTTAAGAACATTGGGCATGTATGAGCCACAAACTTTTCCTGCTTCAGTAGGATTGCCTTGCCCCTGGAGGTAGCTCTTTGGGGTCCTTCTTTTTTTTTTTGAAGTCACTGAACAATTACCAAATGCTGTTTGAGCTTCTCTTTTGGTTTGCATACATGGCATTACATCATCTCACAAAGCATCCTTCACTCAAAACTCTGCACAATGGAAAGCAGTTGGTCCTTCTCAATTGGGGGTTAATAGTTGTCAAGGGAATGCCACATTCCAGCATCAGCTGCGAATGCCCAGAGTGTGCTGTAAGGAGCTGGCCAGGAACAGGCCATGGGAAAACTTTGTGTATATTTTACGGGACCAAACTCCACACCCACCCTACTTTCTCCAAAATAATATACAGAGGATAATAGGAACTCTTCAGATATGCTGGAACTTTAAGGCTGGGATGGGCAGTAGAGAAGCCTGGGAAATTATATTCATGGCAGTTGCTAGTCTATTTCGGATATCTAAAGGAAACATGGGCATGGACAGAAGGGATTTGATGCTAAAGAAAGGGAGGTGGGGTTTTTTTTTGGGGGGGGGGAGCTCATTTGTGTAATAATTAACTTCCGAGAAGAGCAAAGTTCCAAATCACTTGACAGACAGAATTATGACATCCTTTGCCCCCACCTTTTTAAAAAAAAATCTTCAGCTTACTATTGCAGTTAGAAACAACAGTTTCTTGTCTCTTCAAGGCTTTTAATTCAATCTAAGCAACACTGTTTACTAATGGCTGGTATTTCTGAAGCAATACAGGCTTTTGAGGTATTTTTTTTTAGTGATATCAAATAGCCAGATGCTCAGAATTTAGGATATGTGTATGTTTCTCTTACTTTTCTAAGCTGTGCAGACAGGAAAAAATGAGGGAAAATAAATAATATATAAAGGGTATTGTTAAAAGTGTGTATGTATGTTCACAGCTCTGGAAAGCTTATTAAAGGCAGCTTTAACTGAAGAAAAGTTAGCTTTTAGTTAAAGAGAGAAAATGTTCTTATGTAACTAATTTGCAAAGCAACAATCTGACCTTCATATACCCTGTAACAATGTGATTTTTTTTAGTGGTCTCCATTCAAGTTTTATCATGTCTTGATTCCAGGATGTGATTCTTTGGACAATGGCACCCTTTGTGTACACACATGCACACACAAAGGCAATATCAGCAGGCTTGAAAAAAATGGTAAAATCTAGATGACTGTGTTTCAGCCTTGGCAACTTTTAAGATGTGTGAACTTCAACTCTATGCTGGCTGAGGAATTCTGCGAGTTGAAATCCACGCATCTTAAACGTTGCCAACGTTGAAAAACAATGGCCTAGGCCAGGGGTTTCAAACTCCCAGCCTGCGGGCTGGATGAGTCACACAATGACCACGCCCATACCCAGTTTAGCAAAGGGGGGGAAAGTCATGATACGTCACGTGACGCCGTAAGTTTGACACTTCTGTCCATGGCAATTTTTTTTTAAAAAAACACACAAATTCTAAAGAATTCCCCCTCCACCTAATAAATAAATAGTCCAATGAGAAAAATGTAGGCCGCACAATTAGGGAGTGAAAATATTGGAGCTCTGAACTGTTTTGTTGAATTGTTTTACTTCTCAATAATTCACTGTTGTTCGTAACTGCCTATTCTTTATATTTTAAACAATGTTTGGAAAAATCCTCCAACTTCAATGATTGCTGTTGTCTTCATGATCTCTTTATGGGCTTCCCAGAAACCTCTGTTTCGGGGCATAGAGTGCTGAGCTACAGAATGCTTTGGTCTGATCAAGCACAGCTTTTCTTGCATCCTTGGACTGTTGTGCTCTTAATTGGGGGATGATACATTGGTTACATAGAAAGACTGCAATTTGGACTGACCAAAGCTTTCCTTAAGCTCCATCAACCTTGGGTTGATATGGGGAATGCTGTAGCTTCTCCTGGATAGGGAAAAACAACCTTGCAATAAATTAATGCTGTAATCTACAGGTCCTTGCACATTGAAAAGGAAGGGAAGAATATAGGAAATCAATAGCCAGGAAAGTAGAAATAAAATTAAGTTGCAGTCCCAAATTTCAAAACAAAAGCCATGTATAAACCTCTGTAGTGTGAAATCTGGAGACACAGTATTCACGAATAAGGCAAGGTATTCAAATAATGAACAGTAAGAGTCAGATAAGAATCTGTTAAACAAAAATAATTATATGGGTCAAATCAAATGTTAAATACTGATATGAGTATGAAATTAAAGGGTACTCTCTTCAGTACCATCATGCTGGCTAAACTTTTCTTTCCAAACAATTACATGTAGAAAAGGAAACTATAATTTACTGAACAGTTTTATATATGCAGAACAAGAAAGCTGCTTTTCGTTTTGGGTGGGGAACCAGAAGACAATGTCCTAGAAGCAGAAGACAATGGCATTGTTACAATAGATCTTAATGGATTTGGTAGCGATAGCAACATTTTGAATTGTAACCTGCCCAGGGTCACTGACTGAGATGGACAGCTATAGAAATTGAATGAATGAATGAATGAAATGAAATGACTGCTGAGATTTAGGTGTTGCATAACCTGTAGTCTTATGAATACAGAGTTCAAGTGCAACTGGGTTTCCAGTTCTTTGAAAGACAGTGGCAGCTTTTTCTTCTGTTAACATCAGAGGTGGGTTTCTGCCAGTTCTAACTGGTTTGGTAGAACCAGTTAGGAGAGGTTCCACCGGTGAACCTGGAAGTTCCAAAACGCCTGCCCCGGCCCTGTTGCTCGCTCACCCCGCCTGTTTGTATTTGTATTTGTATTTTATTATTTGTATGCCGCCCTTCTCCGGGAGGACTCAGGGCGGCGAACAATTCAAGGAGGGGAAAAAGGGGAACATAAAAGACAAAATACAAATAATAAAAGTAGACAACAGTCGCACAACCATAATGTCGAGAGGGGAGGGAACTCATCACCCCCAGGCCTGCCGGCAAAGCCAGGTTTTGAAGGCTTTTCAGAAGGCCTGGAGAGAGGTGAGAGCCCGAATCCCTACGGGGAGTTCATTCCAGAGGGCCGGAGCTGCCACAGAGAAGGCCCTCCCCCGGGTAATAGCCAGGTGGCATTGGCTGGTAGATGGCACCCGGAGGAGGCTGACCCTGTGAGATCTAATGGGTCTGTGGGAGGTAATTGGCAGCAGGCGGTCTCTCAAGTACCCAGATCCAATACCATGAAGGGCTTTATAAGTTACGACTAGCACCTTGAAGCGTATCCGGAGACTGATCGGTAACCAGTGCAGCTCGCGGAGGATAGGTGTAACGTGGGTGTACCGAGGTGCACCCACAATCGCTCGCGCGGCTGCGTTCTGGGCAAGTTGAAGTCTCCAAATACTCTTCAAGGGCTGCCCCATGTAGAGCGCATTGCAGTAGTCCAGTCTTGAGGTCACGAGGGCGTGAGTGACTGTTGCGAGTGCCTCCCGGTCCAGGTAGGGATGCAACTGGTGCACCAGGCGAACCTGGGCAAATGCCCCCCCTGGTCACAGCCGACAAATGGTGTTCTAAAGTCAGCTGTGGATCCAGGAGGACCCCCAAGTTGCGAGCCCTGTCTGAGGGGTGTAGATTTTCACCCCCCAGCCTGAGTGATGGAATATTGACCAAGTTTTTGGGAGGGAAACACAACAGCCACTCGGTTTTGTCTGGATTGAGTACAAGCTTGTTAACCCCCATCCAGACCCTAACAGCCTCCAGGCACTGGCACATCATGTCAACCGCTTCACTGAGTTGGCACGGGGCGGACAGATACAGCTGTGTATCATCCGCATATTGATGGTGTTTTATCCCGTGCCGTCGAATGATCTCACCCAGTGGCTTCATGTAGATATTAAATAGCAGGGGGGACAGGACCGAACCCTGAGGAACCCCGTATTTCAGGGGCCTAGGGGTCAACCTCTCCTCCCCAACTAAGTAGGTAGGTAAGTAGATAGATAAGACAGACAGACAAGACAAGACATAGATATATACAGATTATATGATTATACACACACACACACACACACACACACACACACACACACACACACACACACACACATATATATATATATATATATATATATATATATATATATATACACACACACACACACATAGAGATTCGCACACCCACCCACACAGCGTGATATACAGTACTGATTTACTATACATATAGGACTAATATACTGGATAACCACACCACAAAGTTTTGGGAGAGTACCATAATTGTGAACTAAGTGGAGGTGCATCCTGAAATCAACCCAAAATTTAGCAGTGAAGTGAGAGAAGATTCCTGTGATGAAGGGAAAAAAAGAGTTCTGGGATCATGATGATTGACACATGCTTATCCCAAGCATGTTTAAACTCAGTTAGTGATGACTGACCTACTATCATTGGAGTCAGTGATATTGAAGACTGGCAAGGACAGTCCTTCTGTAAGTAGCTCTTTTATTGTTTTGTGTACTTATTTTAATCTTATTTAAGTGGTAAGTACACAAAATAATAAATTTCCTTTTTTATATCTTTTTGTAGATCATCCATTGGGGCAAAGAATTCAGTGACATTGTCTTGGCCACTCCCACCCAATCACATGACTGCCAAGCCACTCCCACCCAGTCATATGACTGCCAAGCCACTCCCATCTGGTCACATGACTGTCAAGCCACTCCCACCCTAGTCACATGTCCAGCAAGCCAGTCCCAGAAAGCAGGCCACACCTATAGAAGAGGTTCCAAATTTTTTGAAACCCACTACTGGTTAACATCATTGCCAAAAGTTATTGCTGGTCAGTGAATTCTATCCATCTGAGTACCCCTACCCATAAAGCAGGTGTTCTAATCATTTGGTACTTCCTTTGATTATATGAGAACAAGATGTAACATAATTAGCTGCCAAAAGGATAATGCTAAGTGAAGAATCAAAATGCCATTTATATTATGGAGAAATCTTCTATCTTGCAAACACTACACATTGATACTGATAAAATAACCTTTATTGTCATTTTCCTGTGAACACACTGGCACACATTAAAAAATGAAGTTCTGATGCTTGCTCACCAAAGTCAGTCAGTCTGTCTGTCTGTCTGTCTGTCTGTCTGTCTGTCTGTCTGTCTGTCTGTCTCTCTATCCTGATATGATGAGGACAAACCTGTGTGCATCTTGCGATCTTACGTTACCTATCCCTCCATCATACAAAACATGATGAGGGGTGAGGGACCTGAGGTATAGCAACATTTGGAATGTCACAAATATGTTCATTTCCCCCTCCCATGGCCATTTATTCGTGGGAACTCATAATTGGAGTGCCTGTGCATTGACCCCAGGGACCTTCATCAATGTCAGTCACCTGGAGGAATGTTCATCACCTTGACCAGCATTGTGTCAACAGATAAAACGTAGCATTGAACATTCCACAGCTGCAGGAACTCTTTGAAGCTTCCAACTTTTCATTGCCACCAACAAAAAATGAATATATCACTAATGGAATTTTCTCCCATTTGTTCTTCAACCTGCCAAAACAGCAATGGACTTTGCACCAAACTCACTTTTACCAAGCTTTGGGAAAGATAATTTGGAACTTGCATAGCCTAGGGCAACAAATTTCTTTAATACTACCTTTGGTTCAGTTGTAGGAATGTTACATGTTCCAGAGCTCTGCAGGAAATGAAAAATGCCAGTGTAACTAATACATCTATGAAGAATTACAACTAACAACATTCCCAGGTGTGTTTATATCTGGAAGTTTCAAAGGTAAAACGATCCAGACTCATCCTGACTGGAAATCCTGGGAATTGAGATACAGTAGATCAGTTTTTGGGGGACAGATGCAATAGATAAAATCAAACTTGATGGACAGGTTGATCAATAGTTCTATTTAACATAAGGTAGCTTCTTGTGTTCCTAACACCAGCCTAGCAGGTTTCCTTTCTCAATTTTCTTAGTGTGGATTTTTTTAAAAAAAAGCTATACAGTATATGAATTTCAGGGAACTTTGAAAGGAAACAATTTTGTTTCTACTACTAGCAAGGCTATCATAGTCCTCCAGTAGCTTCATTTCTTGTATGATGAGGATCTGCTCTACAATTTTTGTTTAGTACAATGGTGGTTTGGTTTCTAAGTGGTGGTTTCTAAGCAATCATTTATGACCATCATTATGTGAAGAGTCATCAATGATGGCTTAAATAAACTGATTAAAGCGAGCCTCATTTAATATGTGTTGATAAATATTCATCATAGATTTAGTGTAACATTTAAAACTAGCCACTGGGGTTCATTCACTATTTCTTTTATAGCCACCCAACTCTAATGGGTTCTGGATGGCATACAAAAGAAAAATCCATAAAAATAATTAAACATAAAACTACACACAGCCTAGAAGAAAATGATCTTACAAACATGTCAAAGAAAGCAAAACAGAATTCTAACAGTACTTTAATATATAAGCCTCAGGTCTGGAAACTGGACCAGGTCTTAAGGGCTTTCCAGAACCCTTGGAGAATGGAAACATCCACAACAATGCTTAGAATCAGTATAGAGCTAGAAGGGACCTTAGAGATCTTCTAGTCCAACCTCCTGCTTAAACATTTCAGACAAGTGGCTGTGTAGTCTTTTTAAAAAAAATAAAAATAAAACAACAACTCCAGTGATGAAGCACCTACAACTTCTGAAGGCAAACTGTTCCACTGGTTAATTATTCTCACTGTTAGGATGTTTCTCCTTAATTCCAAGTTGCATCGCTCCTTGATTAATTTCCATCCATTGTTTCTTGTCTTGTCTTCTGGTGCTTTGGAAAATAAGTTGATTCCCTCCTTCTTGTGGCAATATGGGTCCCGTTTTTGGCCTCTGCATGTCCTGCTTTTGGCTTTCACATGCCCCATTTTTGGCCCGTTTCAGGTGGTGCCGGTGTGCAGCAGCAGCAATGGGTGGTGATGGCGATGATGAGTGGTGGCGATCTCCGCAGCCTGGAACAGCTGATAGACGGTATTCCAGGAGGACGATCCAACTGCCAATCAGCTGCTCGTGCTAAATCAGGCTGTGCTGAAGCTGACCATGCTGTTTGTTGTTTATTGCAAGGAGGCAAATTGATGGGAGGCCGAAGCAGAAGGGTGGGGCTGGTGGACGGGGCTTTGGCAACATTCACTATATAAGATGCACAGACATTTCCGCCCACTTTTTGAGGGTAGGGAAAAGTATGTCTTATACATTGAAAAATACTCATCACACTTGAGTTTGATTTATAATAATACGCAGGTGGCAAACCTCTTTTTATACTTTTGTTAGCTCATCAGATAGGCCACTACGCAACAAAATAAACAGGATGGCCTGAAATGCCATGCCCCAGGGACAGATTTTTTTAAAAAAAAATATTATAAGTAATATGCATTAGTATCAAATGCTGACAATATTATAAAAATCACAGCATCCAAATTATCAATTGGCTGAATTTATCACTGCATAATGCAGCATCTGTGTACTGCTTCAAGAGATCCTTCACAGTTTTGGCAAATCAAATCATACCTGACTTCTGCTAGCATTTCATACTTATCTGTTTGCATATTTATTTATTCTTTCAATAAACCGATGCTCCACGGAATAATGCAGCATAGAGAGACAATCTATAATAAAAATCTTGCTATAATGGGATAAATTTCCATGTACTCACACAGCACGATTGCTTTTCTTCTCGAAGTGCAGTCATGCATATCCAAAGGGCAGCAGAGAATCAAAGCTTCAAAGCCAGAGGTCAGTGCAGCCTCACCCTTTTAAAGCTCTTAAGTAGGATCATACATAAAGTGCCTCATCTTTTTTTTAAAAAAAATATCTTAAATAGAATCAAATACAGTTCTTAGATAGGATGAACACATTTAAGATAGCATTGTGTTTTCTTTACAGTGACTATTCAACTGTTAAGACAGAGACAGACTAGTTTATTAAATAATGTTTAGGGAGATAATGATGCTTTTTTTCAGTTTGACTCCCCTTGCTTTACACGGGGATGCATCAGGAAAGCAGAATCCTTTACTTCCTGCATCCATAAATATCCATATTTATATCTAACTTACTATAAATCATATCTATAATTCTGTTACTTTAATTTAGACAACGATGAAGGAGTATATGAATCAATATGGATAAGTATTGGCTATTTGCTTTTATTATGAATTGCTTATGTTACAATATAATTGTTACATGGGAATATCAGGCCCCATAGATAAAGGAACCAAAGTAGGGAGTTTTCCTGGCTGATAAATCCTTAAAGCATTCTGCCGAAAAACAACTTGGCAAAGGCCGGGCAGCCACCCTGTAATGGCTCCTCTCACTTTTAGGGATCTGACACACCCCCTACACAAGGCCATAGGAATACTCCACAGATAAGATAGACAGAGACAGGAGCTTGAACAAAAGACTTTAAAGATCACGTTGGTAACAAATCTTTGTCTCTGATTGGATAAACTTTGTTTCTATCTGCCTAAAATGTATCTAATACTCTGAGCCACTCTTGCAGGGTGTGGCTATTCCTTACATGCATTTGTTTGTATGTTTTGGATATAGTTTTGTCACCTAGCTTTTGCTATGGCCATAAATAAAAGCTGATATTTTGCAAGCCTCGTCTGAGTCTCACTCTCTTTGGCATTTCAGTGGCTCAGGGAAACTGCTGGAACCTTACAATTGGATTTTGATTCTTGTGGATTACTCAGAGTGGATTACCAGTATATCTTGATCTATATTTTATCTATTCCTGACTTCTAAAGTATTCCCTCTTCCTTCCCCTCTTTGCTACCAGGTCTAAGTATGGTAGGCATTCTTTGTTTTCAAAAGTGGATGAAATCACTGGGTAAAAGTAAGTCTTTATTATTTAGGCTCTAGATCAGGGGTGTTAAACTTATGTCGTCACGACATTGTCACATGATGTATTGGTACTTCCCCTCCCCTTCGCTAAACTGGGCAGGGCCAGCACGTGACGCTGTCAGCACGTGACGCATCCAGCCCGCAGGCCGAGTTTGACACCCCTGCTCGAGATCAATGGGGAAAAAAATCCACCTGCCTGCTAATTTTGTAACCTGATGGCTTAATATGGAGAAATAGTATTCTCCTAGTCTGGAGTCTTTCCCCTTAGAGGGGAAATTGCATTAACTTGCATTAATTTGAATGAGTAGATCCTTAAAACAAGAATTTTTTGCAAAAATTTCATTAAGAATCGCATTAACTTGAATGAGTAGATCCTAAAAACAATTGGACCTTTCTTCAACTTATCTAAAAATTTGTGCAACCTAAGCAAAGAGCAGAGTGGTTCTGTTGTGCATGGAAGGTGTGGGATACTTATTCTAATCATATCCACCCATGTATAGCGGCTCTTTTATGCTTACAATTGATGCAATAGGGTTGTTAATTTGTTCTGAAACCTGATGCATCCTTGACTGCTTGCTCTTTTATTGCTGATAGCTCCTGCCTTTTAGGATCATCTATCTACCACTTATAGGGACACGGTGGCTCAGTGGCTAAGATGCTGAGCTTGTCGATCAGAAAGGTCGGCAGTTGGGCAATTCAAATCCCTAGCGCCGTGTAACAGAGTGAGCTCCCGTTACTTGTCCCAGTTTCTGCCAACCTAGCAGTTCGAAAGCATGTAAAAATGCAAGAAGAAGAAATAGGAACTACCTTGGTGGGAAGGTAACAGCATTCCGTGTGCCTTTGGCATGCTGGCCACATGACCACGGAGACGTCTCCAGACAGTGCTGGATCTTTGGCTTTGAAATCGAGATGAGCACCGCCCCCTACAGTTGGGAACAATTAGCACATATGTGCGAGGGGAACATTTACCTTTACCTTATTTACCACTTCAGTATCATCGCTATCAAGTCTAATGCCAGAATTTTATCACCTGACATTTTTGTGCCTATTATCAAAAACACATTAATCTAGAAGGCCATATTTATAGAGTTTTCATGTTTTCTCTCCTTGAAGTGAATATACTTTTGCTTGTAAATCTCTTTTCCCAATGCCACTAAGATAATTGTCCCAGCTATGCTAAAGAAATAGACATTAATCCCTTGGTTACTCATTTTTTTTAAAAAAAGAATTATCTATCTTTGACTCTTAAATGAACAACCACTCCACAAATATTGGCTTTTCTCAAAAGTGACTTTACCATTAAAATAGTAAAAGCCTAAAAAAGCTCCATGGAAAAACAATATAAAAAGGCAGGAGAGTTATTTCAGAGTACAGTAACTAGGAAAAAACACCCCAGATTTATATTACCCACACTGATACATTAAAGAATAGTAACAGTAATGAAGATGAAGCAATGCTGTCAGTTATCTAATGAAAAGAGAATTTGGAAATAAGCCACAAAAATCTAAACACTTTCCTTCATTGCATCTCTTTTCCTCCTCCTCCAGCCTCCTTTCAATTGCCTTTTAACACCAATATAAACTTCAGATGTCCCAAGCTCTTCCTTTCAATTAACATTTGGCAGAAACAGTTGGCAAATTTCCTGTTTTAAATCTCCCAGGACCGATAAGCAAAATAATGTCTTGGCATTATGTCCAGAAACACCACAGCAGAGAAGATATGTGTTGCAAGATGCTTCGAAGCAGATCTTAGCAGAAAAGGGAAAATCTAGCAGGAAATTAAAGACAGGCTCAGAGCTCCCTGAAGCAATAGACCTGAAAGCGCTCACCTATACAAGTGCTTCTTGCAGTGTTTCTCCCACCAAAATGCAAAGCCATCCACCTGGGAGAAAGTGTTGTCCTATTGCCTGTTGTCAGGACGTATCACACAGGAGGATTCATTGTCTAGTTGAAGACAGAATATGATTTGTACAGTTTAAAATGAGTAAATTGTTAGTAGTTTATACCAGGGCTGGGTTCCTGCCAGTTCTAACCTCTTCTATAGAAGAGGTTCCACAAATCTACAGTGCCATTTAGAGCCGGTTCCAGCTCCCTCCCCCTGCCCATCCGCACATTATCAAGATGAAGAGCAAGAGGAGGAATTCTGGGAGTTGAAGTCCACAAGTCTTAAAGCTGTCAAGTTTGAACACCCTTGGGTTTTTTTCTAAAGGGTTAGGGGTGCAAGGGTCTTGTAACTTGACAGCTTTAAGACTTTCACACTTCAATGCCAGAGTTCCTGAGCCAACATGACTGGAGGAGGAATTCTGGGAGTTGAAGTCCACAAGTCTTAAAGCTGTCAAGTTTGAACACCCCTGGGGGTTTTTTTCTAAAGGGTTAGGGGTGTAAGAGTCTTGTAACTTGACAGCTTTAAGACTTGCATGCTTCAAATGCCAGAGTTTCTGAGCCAACATTTTGGTTGCTAAGCAAGAGCGTTGTTAAGTGAGTTTCACGACATTTTACAAGTTGGCCATGCTCACCCAGTCACATGGCCTGCAAGCCACTCCCACCCGGTTACATGGCCAGCAAGCTATTCCCACAAAGCAGGCCACACCTACAGAAGAGGTTCTAAAAAATTTTGAAACACACCACTGGTCTACACCCAGTAAATTACACAGGGGAACTAAGATACATAAAGTGGAAATAGCTTCTGTAGTGGGATGGAGACTCAAAATCAGCTTGTTGATGATTAAATATCACAATGAAGGCTCCAATCCTTTTGAACATCTTGCAACTTTAGGGTCGCCTGCTTCAGCAGGAGGTTAGACTAGAAGACCTCTGAGGTACCTTCTACTTTAGTTTTTCTGTATTCCGTACATATTCAAACATATTCCATGTTTGGTGCATGATTTCTCCTAGCTTTTTTTCTGCTCTTGATCCCTATCTAAATCTGAACAAATGAACATGTGCAAAAGGGGCTGAAATGTTTATCCTTGAGTAGTTCAACACAAGTAATAATTCTATTTTCAGAATATTTTTTTCTATGCATGAATATCTGGATGTATATCAATGCCTTCCAGTCTTCACTTTCTTTTTAATATTCATGATCAGAAGTTGCAGGCAAAGGAGGAAAAAACTTCTTGAAGCATGCAAGGAATGTTAGGAATGTTTTCATCAAGGTAAATCTAATAGTTCTGTCTCCTGTTTTCCCCAAAACACAACTTTGTGATATGGGTTGGGCTGAGAGGGAGCGAATGGCTCAAAGTCACCCAGCCATCTTTCATAGCTAAGAGAGGCCTAGAACTCACAGTCTCCTGGTTTCTAACTCAGCATCATTATACCAAATGACTCTCATTCAAAGTTGCTTATTGCATTTATGTCCATTGCGTATAATTGTTCAGTCAGTAGACAGTGGTAAGTCTTTTTTGTTTCATTCAGTCCTTACTAGAGAGATAAAAAAATTACAGTAGCTTCTTCACTGCCATCAACTAGACTTATCTCAATAGGGTAACAGACTAACAGAATTGGAAGGGACCTTGGAGGTCTTCTAGTCAAAACCCCTGTCAAGCAGGATACCATTTCAGACAAGTGGCTGTCCAGTCTCTTCTTAAAAGCTTCCAGTGATGGAAAACCCACAATTTCTGAAGGCAGGTTGTCCCAATGGTTGATTGTTCTTACTGTCAGGAAATTTCTGTTTAGTTCTAGGTTGCTTCTCTCTTTGTTCAAGTTGGATTGAATCCATCTTTAACTATTGTAGAGCAGAATAACTGAATAACAGAGTTGGAAGGGATCTTCGAGGTCTTCTACTCCAACCTCCTGCAGAGGCAATAAATCCTATACCTGTGATGGCAAACCTATGGCATGCATGCCAGAGGTGGCACACAGAGCCCTCTCTGTGGGCACATGCTCTGTCACCACCTGCTCTTCTGGTTTCTGGTACCCCAGATGGTCTTTGCACCCTGGCCAGCTGGTCTTCAAGTTTTTGGCACTCCAGTGCCCATGAAGACCAGCTGGCCATTGCGCACACATGCACACCAGTCAGCTGGCTGTTGGGTTTCTGGCACTCTGGCGCACGCATGCACGAACATTCTAGTTTGGGCACTCAGTGCCAAAAAGGTTCGGTATGATTGCCCTATGCCATTTCAGACAAATAGTTGTCCAATCTCTCTTTAAAAAGCATTCACAACTTCTGGAAGCAAGTTGTTCCACTGATTAATTGCTCTAAATGTCAGGAAAATTCTCCTTAGTTCTAGGTTGTTTCCCTCCTTAATTAGTTTCCATTCATTGCTTCTTGTCCTGCCCTCAGATGCTTTGGAGTCTAGCTTGGCTCCCTCTTCTTTGTGGCAGCCCCTGAGATATTGGAACACTGCTATCATGTTACCTCTAGTCCTCCTTTTTTATTAAACTAGAAATACCCAGTTCCTGCAACCGTTCTTTATATGTTTTGGCATCCAGTCCCCAAATAATCTTTGTTGCTCTTCTCTGCACTCTTTGCATAGGGTACATAGGATAAATGATATGTGAGAAATAAGAGAACACTAATTGAGAGAGGCACTTCATCAATTTAACATTGCTGTATGGTTTGATAAATGACCTCATGGATGTGGAAAATGTACTCTTAGAGGGAAATCTTCATCAGTTGTGTTAATTTGTTTTGAGATAAGAGCCACAAAAGTATTGCATTAACTCAAAGAGAGTAATTCTTTGGATAAATATGGTCAGCGGGAATGTAAACCAAGGACTAAGATCAAGAACTCATTCCAGCCTTCTGCTTGTATTTAATCCTTAGTTGCTCATCCAGGCACTAAAGAAACAAAGAAGGGATAAATAGTAGTAATTCAACTGTTCTACAAATGCAAACAATGCTAAGGTCTGTCAGTCAATAAAAACTAGCCAAATCCTCAACAACTCACCTTTTAGGTCAAGTGGTTCAATGCAGTGATGGTTTTCAGAGACAAAACAATGAGACTATGTTTTGCTTAAGGGAGGTGGAAGTTAAAAGAATAAACCAATGCAAACTTTTATGCTGGGAAATGACTGCCAGGTGGGTGGGGAGGAGATCGAAAGCCCAAGCAAGCATTCAATGAAGTTAAATCAAGAATCCTTTGCAAATGTAATAAGGGGCCTTTTATTGAGTCTTAGTCCTTTTCACTCATGATTAAAAGGGAATGAAACTAGCCCAATTGCTATGGCTTTTCAAAGCTATAAAAAAACTAGAAAATAACGACTGATTTTTTTTTTTTTTACAACTTGGGCAAAAGTGTATTACATTACTAAGACAGAGATTTTTCCTCGTAGCAGACATCAGGAGGATAATTTATATCTTAGTGATATAGTACATGCTTTGCATGCACAAAGTTCTAAATTAAACCCCCAAGAACTCCTGGCGGGGCCATAAACTTTCTGCAGCACTTGCTATTGGCACTACTAGGCTAGACGGACCAATATCTGACTCAGTATATTGTGGCTATAATTTTAATAGTGGATGTTAAAAAAAATACATTTATAAAATAGCTGAAAAGTTAGCTTCCTTATCTTACTCATCCATGGAGCCTGATCAGGTTATAGTGTCCCAATGGAAGCTGATCAAATGCATCCTATGGTTTACCAGGCAGTTTGTGTTACCTCAGTCTTGTGGACCTGGTCTCTAGCAGAGGGGTGTCAAACTCACAGCCCACGGGCCGGATGTGTCACATGCTGGTCACGCCCACCCTCATTTTAGTGAAGGGGAAAAAAAGTCACCTTATGTCACGTGACGACAATGTGAGATAAGATTTTCATGAAGGTTACTTGTGGATTTGTTAAGCTTAGAACTAACTGCAGAGCAAGGCTACCAGATCTGGGCTTACAAAACCCAACCTCCACTAGTTGACAGCAAAGGGTCAGAGAAAATTTTTTGCTATCATCTAATGGTGCTTTGGATTTTTGCAAGCCACATCTGGTAACCTTCTTACAAACAATGGAAAATGGGATTATGTCACTGTTTTTTTTGTTTACAGTTGAGACTGAAAGCATTTTTTTCTGGTTTTATGATATGGTACGTGTGTATGTATATGTGGTTGGCACAAAACCATCCATAATTATGCATAGAACATTCACTTCTTAAGTCTGACTGATAGCAATACATAAAGGAAAACATTGAATGAAAAACTCACTATTTTGAGGGCAAGTTGTAGGAAGAAGTCAGACCAGTGGTGGGATTCAGCCGGCACCTATTCAGGAGAACTGGTTGTTAACTTTCTATGCAGTTGGGAGAACCGGTTGTTGAAAGAAATCTCCTTTGGTTTTTCTCCACTTTACAGGGCTAATCCTGTAAGGAAGGCAGGAAGAAAACATTCTGGTGTTGTTTCTAGCCTAATCTTTATTGCCCTGCTTACAGAAACTGCCTCTGGTTAACCCTTATTACATTGTAACAGCTAAGGCGAAGCACCCATCAACATCAGCGATGTTGAGTTAGCCTCCCCCACCTGGTCACATGACCACTGAGCCCCGTCTATCCAGCTGGTCCTTAGGGCAGAGAACTGGTTGTTAAATTATTTGAATCCACCACTGGGTCAGACACAATATGGGATTTGTTTAAGCATTCTAGCAATGCAGGGATGGATTCTGAGAGATGTTTCCTACCTGATGAAGTTCTCACAATTTTTGTGGCAATGAATTGGCTTCCTCATCTTTGGACAATAAATGAAGAAACCTTTGATTATGCTAAGACAGGGGTTGGCAACCTTAAACACTCAAATAGGCATTTGTACCTGTTTCCCACAGAAAAGAAAACAGCAGGAGGCACAAAACCCTTCCCGTGCCTGACTATTTCCTGAGTGGCCACAGAACTAGCATGTGTAGTTGAATTAAACATTCTGTTTTCTTCTGAAACTTTTCTTTTCTTGGATTTATCTGTGGTTGGCCTACTGGGAGTCAAAAAGCTCAATAAATCGTGTGCTGGCAGGTATCACATATTGGCAGTTGTGACACATATTTTGAGCGACAGGAAGCCACAGCAGAGGGATGAAAGAGCCACATGCAGCTCCAGAGCCGCGGGTTGCTGACCCCTGTGCTAAGCCCACATAGCTTGTGAGTCATCAAATTGAAAGCCAGCTAGCACGAATCTTCTGGTGGTCACTGAATGCTGGTATCTGCTAGGTTTGGCAAAGCTAAACTTCCTTCCTCTGTGAAATATCTAAATTCTGTATAATATACAACTGAGTCACACTACCACTTGAACTTGCTTAATCACAACTTGAGCAAATTAACTGATAAGGAAAGTTGTTGATATGTTTGTGCCTGCATACACACACACTAATGTAAAACCCATTTTCTTCCAGTTCAGGAGTTCTGAAAAGCGATATATTTTAAAGCCTGCCCCCTTACATAACAACAATAATGTATTAAATTTTTACACTCCTGACTCTTACCAACTTGACTTGATTGCAGTTCAGATGCAAATATTGTGTATATTAAGTAGCTGCATTTTTCTTTGTATCTGCATTTTGAACATGGAGCTGTTGTGGGTGAGTGATTCACAAGATCTTAAGACACTCTATCAAGCAGTGGTGGGAAAGAATAACCAAATTCCTGCCACGCTCATATTTCTAGACACTGAGAAAGCCTTTGATCGAGTTAACTGGCAATTCCTGTTGAAAACATTGCAAAAAATGCAAATAGGAGAACATTTTTTACAATCAATCAAAGCAATATATCAACAACAAACAGCTCAAATTATAGTTAATGAAAGTTTAACAGATTCTTTTCAAATTGAAAAAGGTACAAGACAGGGTTGTCCCTTGTCCCCATTATTGTTTAGCATAACTTTGGAAATATTGCTGAATAAAATACGGGGTTTGGAGGGCTTACAGGGAATCAAGATTAGGCAACAAGAATATAGAGTACATGCTTTTGCGGATGATTTGGTTATAATATTAACCCAACCGCAGGAATCTAGTAAGGTCTTAATGAATATGATTAATCAATATGGTCAAGTGTCAGGATTCAAAATAAATTTAGGGAAAACAAAGATATTAGCTAAAAATATGAATACTAAACAAAAGGAAGAACTAGAAGGAATGATAGGATGTGAAATAGTTAAAAAGGTCAAATATTTAGGAGTTCATATTTCGAGCTCAAACAAGAAGCTATATAAGTATAATTATGAACCACTTTGGCATAGTATACAGACAGAGATGAAAAAAATGGGAACAGTTACAGTTATCCTTGCTGGGAAGAATAGCAGCAGTGAAAATGAACATTTTACCTAAATTTTTATTTCTTTTCCAAATGCTACCAATACTTAAAAAAGATGTGAACCTGCTAGAATGGCAGAAGGGCATTAATAAGTTTGTATGGGCAGGGAAGAAGCCGAGAGTAAAACTAAAAATAATGCAAGAAGCAGTGGTGGGTTCTGGATCCTGTTGCAACCGGTACACTGCGCATGGGGCCAGGCGTCCTAGTCAGGCACGTGGACTTTGCATGCATGCGCACACCCAGCTGCTCGGTGGAGGTCGTGCAGGCACTGCACGCTGCGTGCGTGTGCACAATTGCCCCATTCGCATTATAAACAGCTATGGACCATGGGTGGGTGAGTGGGCCAAATGAGCTATCATACTGGTATAGTGGCCACTGCTCCTGGCTACTACCAGTATGGCCATACTGGGCCATACTGCCCAGAATCCACCATGCTATCCAGGATCTTCAGCATCCTGGTATTAATTGCAGAAACTTGATGGAAAATGACTGAGTTAGTTTAGCATTTGGAAGCACTGTATTATGAGTGAGAATAACCGCAGGAAGAATTGTTCCACTCTGTCACATTCTCATCCTTCAGCACTTCCTCAAACCCAAAATACTGTTGCAAAATTATCTCTTTTTGCCAGCTCTCTTGAACTGTTTATGCGTTCAGGACAGTTTTAAGGATGAATGGGAGCCAGTGCCTTCAATAACTTTCTTGCCATTTTTAAATTTCTCCAAATCAAGGATCAAAGTTTGCCTTCCCCTTTCTGATGACATCTCAGTGTTTTGACAAGTCTGTTTTGTCTGTTTGCAGATGTATTTGACATCAAAACTATATGATTATGGCCATATTTATATGTATGGTCCTAGAAACCCTATCATCAATTATTGCTTGCTATTGCCGTTAATAGTGGAATACTGAGAACTGCCAGCCTGTAAGTGTTTATTTGGTAGCTGTCACTTACTCCGCCTACTGAGTTACCACTGACCACATGAAACAACAGGAACAATATCCCAGCACAAATAGAGATGACATCAATTTGCCAGGCTTTTGCCTATATTGAGCTGTCATATATTTGTCAATGTTTGTCCTCAGGTTTGGGACATCTAAAAGAAAGAAACACGAGACAAGTCAGGTTAATTTTTAAAAAATCTATATACTACTAAAATTCTCACATCTGATTATTTGTAAACCTTCTATTGTGTAAAATAGTGCATCATAAGGTAACCAATTTTGAATCAACATACCGTATTTTTGGACTATACTGTATTCGGTGTATAAGACTCACAACATTTCCATGCTCTTTTAAGGGGGGAAAATGTGCGTCTTATACTCCGAAAAATACAGTACCTAAAATGGGATAACTTGCAAAATGCATTCAAAATCTGGAGCTGATGATTCCTTCGGGATTGAAATGTGGCAAAGTTGTGGCTGCTTCAGCATTGCTATGTTACTACACTTCTACAGTCAACCACTGTCACGTGATTGCAATCACTGTCACGTGATTGCAATGTCCAGCAATGTTAGTTATTCTTTTTTTTTTTTTTTTTTTTTATTCTCAACTTTTTTATTTTTCTTTAAAAAAAAAACAAACACAAATATGTCATCATTTGTCAATCATTAAGACATTGAAGTACAATTTTTTTTTGTTGTGTGTATCCCTCCCTCCCTCCCTCCACCCCCCCCACCCCCCCTCCTCCTTCCCCCCCCCCGACTTCCCAGAACCCGTACACGGTATGGATTTTTAACTAACACAGTCTAAAATCTATTGAGAAAAAAGAAATAAAGAAATTAATGACATTCTAGATTGACCTTAGCTTCTTCTTACTGAACTGACTTTTAACAGTTTAAATCATTTCTGATCTTAAGCATAGGCTAACTGGAATTTCTTAGTCCCGTATTTATTTTGTATATAGTCAATCCATTTTTTCCAGTCTCGTTTATATCTCTCATTTGAATGATCTTTGAGATATGCCGATATTTTAGCCATTTCAGCTAAGTTTGTTACTTTCAATGTCCATTCTTGGATTGTAGGCAAGTCTTCCTTCTTCCAATATTGCGCCACCAACAGTCTTGCTGCAGTTATCAGGTGCAGAGTCAAATTGGTCTCTACCACTGTAAAATCAGTACATATACCTAGTAAAAATAACTGAGGACTAAACTTTATCCTTCTTTTAAAAACATTTGCAAGACCCACCATATTTTTATCCAAAATGCCTTAACCTTTTGGCAGGTCCACCATATATGATAATATGTAGCATCGAGAGAACCACACCTCCAACATTTAGGCTGTACATTCGGATACATAGAAGCCAACTTTTTAGGATCTAAATGCCATCTATAGAACATCTTGTAAAAATTTTCTCTCAGATTTTGAGCTTGTGTAAATTTCACATTTCTTACCCAGATTCTTTCCCATGTATCCAACATTATTGGTTCCTCAATATTTGAGCCCATTTTATCATACAATCTTTAACTAATTCTGTTTCCGAATCCATCTGTATTAATACATTATATATCCTCTTTATATGCATTAAGCTTTGATCTCTTATTTGTTTAAACAGATTATCCTCAACTTGAATAAAACCAATTTTTTGATCTATTTTCCACCTAGCCTGTAATTGCCCATACTGGAACCATGTTTGAACTACCTTCTCCTCTTTTAATACCTCTAAACATTTTAATTGTAATACCCCCCTTTCCGAGGTAAGAAGCTGTCTGTAAGTAATTCTGTCCTGTTTTTGTGCTGTATTCATATTTTCAATTGCGTGTCTAGGAATTGCCCACATGGGTATCTTGTCATTTAATTTATATTGATATTTCTTCCAGACCCGCAATAAAGCATTTCTTAAAATATGACTTTTAAAGGTCTTATCCAATTTTTTGTTGAATAACAGGTAAGCATGCCAACCAAATACCAGATCGTGTCCCTCAATGTTCAATATTCTATCATTAGTTAAATGAATCCAATCACTAATTACAGATAATGCCACTGCATCATAATATAGTTTTAAATTAGGTAGTTTCAATCCTCCTCTCTCACGTACATCTTGCATTATTTTCATCTTTACCCTCGGCTTCTTTCCTGCCCACACAAATTTGTTGATACCCTTCTGCCATTCTAAAAGGTTCGCATCTTTTTTAAGTATAGGTAACATTTGGAAGAGAAATAAAAATTTTGGTAAAATGTTCATTTTCACTGCCGCTATCCTACCCAGCAAAGATAAGTGCAATTTCTCCCATTTTTTCATCTCTGTCTGTATGCTATACCAAAGTGGTTCATAATTATGCTTATATAATTTCCCATTTGAAGTTAAAATGTTAACTCCAAGATATTTGACTTTTTTAACTACCTCACATCCTAGCATCACTCCTAATTCTTCCTTTTGTTTAATATTCATATTATAGCTAATATTTTCGTTTTTCCTAAGTTTATTTTAAAGCCCGACACTTGACCATATTGATTAATCATATTCATTAAAACCATACTGGATTCCTGCGGTTGTTCCAATATTATGACCAAATCATCCGCAAAAGCGCGGACTCTATATTCTTGCTGCCTAATCTTGATCCCTTTTAAACCATCCAAGCCCCGTATTTTATTCAACAATACTTCCAAAGTTATAATAAACAATAATGGGGACAAAGGACAGCCCTGTCTTGTACCTTTTCCAATTTGAAAAGAGTCTGTCAGACTTCCATTGACTATGATTTGTGCTGTTTGCTGTTGGTATATTGCTTTAATTGACTGTAAAAAATTATCTCCTATCTGCATTTTTTGCAGTATCTTCAACAGAAATTGCCAATTAACTCGATCAAAGGCCTTCTCAGCATCCAAAAATATAAACGCAGCAGGGATCTGGTTGTTCTTTCCCAAATATTCTAATGCATTAATAATTAATCTAACATTACTTTTCATCTGTCTCCCTTGTATAAAACCTGTTTGGTCCGTATGTATCAATTGTTGAATGACCAACATTAACCTATTTGCTAATATTTAGTAAAAATTTTATAATCTACATTCAGTAATGAAATGGGTCTATAATTTTTGGGTTGAGTAGTATCTTGATCTTCTTTGGGTATCAAAGATATAAACGCTGTCTTCCAAGATGGAGGGACTTTACCTTCCGTTTGAATCATATTAAATAATTCTCTAAGAGGTTCTACCATTTCTAACTGTAAGTTTTTGTAGTAAACCGCTGTCAAGCCATCTGTACCTGGTGCTTTCCCTGGCTTTAATTGCTTAATTACCTGCAGGATTTCCCCGAGGTTATTGGTTGATTCAATTTTTGCCTGTGTTCTTCTCTAACTGAAGGTATTTTCTCCTTGTCTAAATATTTGTCTATGTCTAAACCATTAATTTATCCCCTTTATACAGTTCTGTAAAAAATTCCCAGAAAGCCTTTTGAATCTCTTCCTGTTGGAACACCTCCTTCCCTCTGTAAATCAGTTTAGATATATTTCGAGTTTTCCTTTTTTTCCTAATCTGATAAGCTAACCATCTGCCAGGTTTGTTTGCATTACAAAAAGTATTGTGTTTTGCATATAATAAATTAGTAGCTACCTGGTCAGAGATCAACATGTCGAATTGAGATTTTAATATGTTAATAGCTTCCTTAACCTTTGTATCGTCTGGTTTCCTTGTTAACTCCAGCTCTTTTCTCTTAATTTCCTCTTCCAGTTCTGTTCGTTTTAAACCCTTGCTTATTTCTATGTGTTTTATTTATATTCATCAAAACTCCTCTCATATACGCTTTGCTTGCATCCCATACAAATTCCATAGATGTACCCTTATTCATATTCAAAACAAAATATTCAGATAGTAATTTTTTACAATCATTAATATAGTTTTCATATCTAAATAAATTTTCATTCAGTTTCCAAAACCTTCTTGCCTGCACTACCCTTCCCAACTCCATCCAAACTGGGTTATGGTCCGAAAGGACTCTAGCTGCAATCTTTGTTTTCTTGACCCTAGAAAGCAAATCATTAGTGGTTAGAATAAAATCAATCCTTGAAAGGGATTGATGCCTGTCCGAGAAGAAAGTGAAGTCATATTCCTCTGCATTTCTTTCTCGCCAGATATCTCTCAATTCGAAATCATCCATAATGTCAAAGAAAGATTTGGGTAACTTTGCTCGCATCTTGGTATTTAGGCGGGAAATCTTCTTATCTCTCTTAGTGTCTATCACTCCATTCCAGTCACCCAATAGTATACAGGAACTATAGTCCCACTGTACTAATTTAGCATGAAGATTTCTATAGAATCTATCTTGCTGTTGATTGGGAGCATAAATTCCCAAAAGTAATGTCTTTTTCCCTTCTAAGATTAAGTCTAAAGCAATATATCTTCCGAAGGGATCTGCTTCTATTAATTCAGCTTTCATATCTTTTCTTAAGTATACAACTATACCATTCTTCTTTTCCATAGCAGAAGCTGCAAAATGTTGACCAAGTTTTGAGTTGATCAAATATTTTTGATCAGTTGACTTGATATGAGTTTCTTGCAAACAAATTACATCGTTCTTAAACTGTTTAAGATAATGAAATATTTTCTTCCCTCTTCTGTGGAGAGTTCAGTCCGTTGACATTCCATGTTAAAATCTTAGTTGTCATCTTTGGTTGGTTGAAGCATTTTTAGAGCTTCCTGCACGGCCTGTTTAACCTTAGGTCTAGCTCCTCCCACTGCTTCCAGATTTGTTGTTGTAGTTCCTTGATCGATGGCCGATGATTGTTGATGCTGTTGCTTCTTAGCTTGTTTCTCCATACGTCTAGTAGTCATGCGGCTAGGTCTTGGTTCCATAGCACCTTGCACTTCTAGAGAAGAGAGATGCTCCATCTTGTCTGGTGGTTGTATAGTTTGCTGTCTATCCTGTCCTTCTTGTGGTCTTTCTCTAGGTCCAGATGGTGCAGGGTGTCCGGCCTTCAATATATTATAATAAAAATCTCGGGCTTTCCATACAGAGTTGAGGCAGTACCTTTGCTTATCAAATGTAAATATGATGCCGAATGGTGCATCCCATCTATACTGTATCTGACGATTTCTGAGTTCTTCGACCAAAAAAGCGTAGTCTCTTCTGGCTCTTAACATTTGAGGTGGTATCTCTTTCAAAACAGCCAGGTCTTCACCGCCAATTTGAAGCTTAGTGTTATAAGACGCTTGCAGTACCATATTTCTGACTCTCTTGTAGTAAAATATATAACGATGTCTCGAGGAAGCTGCTTCTGCTTTGCCAGCCAGGAGTTAACGCGGTAAGCTTTGTCAATTTGCCAGCCTTGGTTGGTCCCTGGTCTTCCCATCAGGCGGTCAAAAGCTTCCGATAGGATCTGTTTCAGGTTCTCCTGTTTCTCCTCACGCAGCCCCCTTACTCTTAATGCGAACTCCATTTGTCGGTACTGTATCATAATAATTTCTTTTTCAGCATTTTCCACTTTTTGTTCCACCACCTCTGTTTTCAATGTCAAGTTAGCATTGGCATCATTAAGAACCTCTAGAGTATCTTCCACTCCAGAAATATGTTCTGTTAATACAGTTACAAGACTCAGCATGTCATCTCTAATTTTATCAACCTTAGCCTCAAATTTCTCATACAACTCCTGTTTAAGTCCTTTTATTTCACTTTTAATTTCACTTTTAATTTCTTCTTTCATTTCTTTTATTTCCTCTTTTCCCTCCTCTCTATTATCTCTAAATTTATCTTCCATTTTAATTGTCTGTGCATTAAGAGCCTCGCTTAAATTACTCAGAAAAAATTCTTTCGTTAACACATCCCCAGCAGGGGGCGTAGGAAGCGGAGGCTGCAGCTTTGTGCCAGGCACTGAGGATGTGCCCCTGGAAGTGGAGGGTGACGACTTCAAGTTAATATTTGGTTTTGAGGCCATTTCAAAATTTGTCTGCCTGCAGTTAATAAAACTCTATCGCCTAAATATGCAGCTTTAAGTAAAGAGGCTTTTATTTTGAAGTTTAAGGCTTGGCAAAAGTTTCAGTGAGTAAACATTGTAACAAGACCGTTCAACAGATTCGTCACCATTTAACTTCCAAATAAGCAAAGTTAATGAAGGAGTAAAATTCTTCTATTGTGAAACCAAAACATATGATAAGCTATCTCTTTTGTTTTGAATTCTTTTGAAGTCTTGTGAGAATTAGCAAAAAGTGTTCGTTATTACCGGAGAAACCAGCCTGCTCGGCGCCATTTTAAAAGCCTCTGAGTAAATAATTTTTCGGAGGAGAAAAAGAGAAGAAGCTAAAATGTTGATAAGCAATTATTGTCCTCGCAGTAAACGGATTCAGCTCGTGATAAGATTAAATCAAACAAAACTTAGAGCAGAGTGGGAGAGACCTACTTTGTCCTGCACAAGGCAGTTTGAAGTTCCCAGCACGGACAGCTGTTCTGCCTTGGGCTAGCCCCCCTTTCCTTGCAAGCACAAAAGCTGCAAAAATCGAAGAGCATTTGCCAGCAAAACAGTTTCTTCTTTCCCTCTTGCCTGAAGGATAAGAAAACCTGATAAGACGTCAGATGGAAGATCCTCTAAACAGGTACGTAGCCAGGAATTCGAGGCAGCTGATTTTTTGCTGCCTTCACCAGTAGGCTCCTCCCAGGAAGTCCGTAAGGTCTTAATGAATATGATTAATCAATATGGTCAAGTGTCAGGATTCAAAATAAATTTAGGGAAAACAAAGATATTAGCTAAAAATATGAATACTAAACAAAGGAAGAACTAGAAGGAATGATAGGATGTGAAATAGTTAAAAAGGTCAAATATTTAGGAGTTCATATTTCGAGCTCAAACAAGAAGCTATATAAGTATAATTATGAACCACTTTGGCATAGTATACAGACAGAGATGAAAAAAATGGGAACAGTTACAGTTATCCTTGCTGGGAAGAATAGCAGCAGTGAAAATGAACATTTTACCTAATTTTTATTTCTTTTCCAATGCTACCAATACTTAAAAAAGATGTGAACCTGCTAGAATGGCAGAAGGGCATTAATAAGTTTGTATGGGCAGGGAAGAAGCCGAGAGTAAAACTAAAATAATGCAAGAAGCAGTGGTGGGTTCTGGATCCTGTTGCAACCGGTACACTGCGCATGGGGCCAGGCGTCCTAGTCAGGCACGTGGACTTTGCATGCATGCGCACACCCAGCTGCTCGGTGGAGGTCGTGCAGGCACTGCACGCTGCGTGCGTGTGCACAATTGCCCCATTCGCATTATAAACAGCTATGGACCATGGGTGGGTGAGTGGGCCAAATGAGCTATCATACTGGTATAGTGGCCACTGCTCCTGGCTACTACCAGTATGGCCATACTGGGCCATACTGCCCAGAATCCCACCATGCTATCCAGGATCTTCAGCATCCTGGTATTAATTGCAGAAACTTGATGGAAAATGACTGAGTTAGTTTAGCATTTGGAAGCACTGTATTATGAGTGAGAATAACCGCAGGAAGAATTGTTCCACTCTGTCACATTCTCATCCTTCAGCACTTCCTCAAACCCAAAATACTGTTGCAAAATTATCTCTTTTGCCAGCTCTCTTGAACTGTTTATGCGTTCAGGACAGTTTTAAGGATGAATGGGAGCCAGTGCCTTCAATAACTTTCTTGCCATTTTAAATTTCTCCAAATCAAGGATCAAAGTTTGCCTTCCCCTTTCTGATGACATCTCAGTGTTTTGACAAGTCTGTTTTGTCTGTTTGCAGATGTATTTGACATCAAAACTATATGATTATGGCCATATTTATATGTATGGTCCTAGAAACCCTATCATCAATTATTGCTTGCTATTGCCGTTAATAGTGGAATACTGAGAACTGCCAGCCTGTAAGTGTTTATTTGGTAGCTGTCACTTACTCCGCCTACTGAGTTACCACTGACCACATGAAACAACAGGAACAATATCCCAGCACAAATAGAGATGACATCAATTTGCCAGGCTTTTGCCTATATTGAGCTGTCATATATTGTCAATGTTTGTCCTCAGGTTTGGGACATCTAAAAGAAAGAAACACGAGACAGTCAGGTTAATTTTTAAAAAATCTATATACTACTAAAATTCTCACATCTGATTATTGTAACCTTCTATTGTGTAAAATAGTGCATCATAAGGTAACCAATTTTGAATCAACATACCGTATTTTTGGACTATACTGTATTCGGTGTATAAGACTCACAACATTTCCATGCTCTTTTAAGGGGGGAAAATGTGCGTCTTATACTCCGAAAAATACAGTACCTAAAATGGGATAACTTGCAAAATGCATTCAAAATCTGGAGCTGATGATTCCTTCGGGATTGAAATGTGGCAAAGTTGTGGCTGCTTCAGCATTGCTATGTTACTACACTTCTACAGTCAACCACTGTCACGTGATTGCAATGTCCAACACTCCCTGCCAGTTTCCTATAAGGAAAGTCAATGGGAAAGCCATCATAAGTAGGGTTTCCTTATTGGTGAGAGGGACAGCTTATAAATTTAATTAATTAAAAGAAAGAAAGAAGGAGGGAAAGAAAGAAAAAAGGAAAGAAAGTCAGATGTTGCTCCTCTTTCCACTGCTTGTGACTTCTGGGTTGGCCCTCGGGCCGTTTTTCACCCTCCAGAACCTTCAGGAGCCTTCCAATAGGTCCCGGAGGGCAAAAAGTGCCCTAAGGATGTTTTTTGCCTTCAGAAGCCTTCAGGAGGCTTCCCTGAAGGTCCTGGAGGGCAAAAAACGCCCCTACGAGTAAACTGGAACTCACTTCCAATTTGTCCGTAGGGCTGTTTTTTTGCCCTCTGGAGCCTTCAGGGAAGCCTCCTGAAGGTTCCGGAGGTTGAAAATCAGCCCTATGGACAAAGTCACCATTCCCAAACTTCTGGGTTCGGTTTTTTTGCCCTTTGGAGGCTTCAGAGAAGCTCCTGAAGCATCCAGAGGGCCTCGGGAGGGAGGGGGCTGTTTTCATTTTCCCCAGGCTCCTAGAAAGTCCCCGGAGCCTGGGGAATGTGAAAAAAAAAATGCACCAAAAGGGGGGAGGATACATTTGCATATACTCTGGGTGATGCGCATAGCATTATGGGTGTGACATGCTCGCATACGACCCCTCTGCGCCCCCCCCCCCCGCTTTTGGCACAGGAGCAAAAAAGGGTAGCCATCACTGCTCTATATACATCTGGAGGATGGGAAAGTTGCTAGATACATTACAGGGGAAGGCATGATTGGCTAACTATATTTTAATTTTCCAAGAATTTTGAATTTTTTTAAAAAAAAATAATGTAGGCAATAATGACATTTTAAAAAACAAAAATATTTAAACTAGCTGCTGTAAATAAATGAATAATCTCAGTTTCTGCAAAACCATAGTGCCACCTAGTGGCTTTTATTTTCTGCTCAGCCTTTTTACACAAGTATCTGACTAAACAGGAGTGCTTAATTGATCTTCATGACATGTTTAGTTAGTGATATTGCTAACAAATAGCTGCAGTGCCATAAATTTTCATGATAGGGTACTTCTGCTTCTTCTTTAAAGCAGATCTTAGATGTGCAATTATTATTTTTGGCATCCCAGGAAAAGAGAAAAGAATGATAATACTGGTCCCAATTTAATAGAGCCAATGGCTTCCAACAACTTTAATCAGTCACGTGACTTTGATTGTTAACAACACTTGTCTTTGGCCTTCTTTTTCCAAAAGAAGACAAGATGAGAGAGTGCATGGAGAATGTTGGTGAATGACCTGGGGAAAAAAAAAACAGGGGTGAAAGGTCACAGGGCCTTAGCAAGGGTCAGAGAATTCCAAGGAGATTAAAATTTCACCATACTTAGCATAACCCCTTGCCTTCAAATTTGCAGGCAACACAGCTGTGCTTTTTTTAATTGCCCAGTGCACGGTCATGCCTACTTCTTCCTGAATGGTGCCATGACACTGTTTTCCCAGCTGCTTTCTTTCTTCCTTCCATTCCAGTTCCTACAAGAGAAAGACTAAGGCTGAGTGAGTAGGACAGGAATTAAACTTCCTTTAAAAAATATTTTCTCTCTCTCAAAAACTGCACAGTTTGGGGGAAAAGTGAGTTACGCACCAGTAGGGCCAAACTTGGAATACTCTATTGCATATACTTCTGGTCACCACGAGGGCTGAGATCCTGCAAAGTGTACAGAGAAGAACAATAAAGATGAGAAAGGGTCTGAAGGCTAAATCGTTCTCCTATGGAACGATCTCTCCGTCGAGATCCGGACCCTTACTACCCTTCCGGCCTTCCCCAAAGCAACCAAGACTTGGCTGTTCCGGCAGGCCTGGGGCTGTGATTTGAACTTTCTGAGCAGTTTGGTGAAGAAATCATTAGGGCAGAGAACCGGTTGTTAAATTATTTGAATCGCATCACTGGAATTGACTCTCCAAAGCACGAAAGGACAGGAGAAAAAATAATGCATGAACATTGTTAAGGAGAGATCCAACCTAGAAGTAAGGAAAAGTTTTCTGATAGTGAGAACAGTGGAATAGCTTGCCTCTCAGAGTTTGGGTACTCCATCACTGGAGATTTTCCAAAGTAGACTGAATAATCATTTGAC